>NC_051316.1:96102965-96165465 GCF_015220235.1 Choloepus didactylus
GCACTACATCTTTTTTTTTCCTTGTTTTTCTTTTTTTTTTTTAACTTTCCTTCTTTTTTAAATCAACTGTATGAAAAAAAAGTTAAAAAGAAAACAAACATACAATAAAAGAACATTTCAAAGAGACCATAACAAGGGAGTAAGAAAAAGACAACTAACCTAAGATAACTGCTTAACTTCCAACATGTTCCTACTTTACCCAAGAAAGTTACCTAATATAGCAACATTTCTGTGAACTTGCTCCTACTATTCCATCAGAAATTAAAAGACCATAGTCATTCCTGGGCATCCCCAGAATGTTAAATAGCTTATCTGTTCTTCTTGGTTTATTGTTCCCCCTTCCTTAATTGATCTCTATTGCTAGTTCCCCTACATTCTACATTATAAGCCATTTGTTTTACATTTTTCAAAGTTCACATTAGTGGTACATATAATATTTCTCTTTTTGTGCCTGGCTTATTTCGCTCAGCATTATGTCTTCAAGGTTCATCCATGTTGTCATAGTTTCACGAGATCGTTCCTTCTTACTGCCGCGTAGTATTCCATCGTGTGTATTACCACATTTTATTTATCCACTCATCTGTTGAAGGACATTTGGGTTGTTTCCATCTCTGGCAATTGTGAATAATGCTGCTATGAACATTGGCGTGCAGATATCTGTTTGTGTCACTGCTCTCCGATCTTCCGGGTATATACCGAGAAGTGCAATCGCTGGATCGAATGGTAACTCTATATCTAGTTTTCTAAGGAACTGCCAGACTGACTTCCAGAGTGGCTGAACCATTATACAGTCCCACCAACAGTGAATAAGAGCTCCGATTTCTCCACATCCCCTCCAGCATTTGTAGTTTCCTGTTTGTTAATGGCAGCCATTCTAACCGTTGTTAGATGGTATCTCATTGTGGTCTTAATTTGCATCTCTCTAATAGCTAGTGAAGCTGAACATTTTTTCATGGTTTCTTGGCCATTTGTATTTCCTCTTCAGAGAACTGTCTTTTCATATCTTTTGCCCATTTTATAATTGGGCCGATGTACTATTGTCATTGAGTTGTAGGATTTCTTTATTATGCAAGATATCAGTTTGTCAGATACATGGTTTCCAAAAATTTTTCCCATTGAGTTGGCTGCCTCTTTACCTTTTTGAGAAATTCCTTTGAGGTGCAGAAACTTCTAGCTTGAGGAGTTCCCATTTATCTTTTTTTCTTTTGTTGCTTGTGCTTTGGGTGTAAAGTCTAGGAAGTGGCAACCTAATACAAGGTCTTGAAGATGTTTTCCTACATTATCTTCTAGGAGTTTTATGGTACTTTCTTATATTGAGATCTTTGGTCCATTTTGAGTTAATTTTTGTGTAGGGGGTGAGGTAGGGGTCCTCTTTCATTCTTTTGGATATGGATATCCAACTCTCCTAGCCCCATTTGTTGAAAAGAACCATTATGACTCAGTTCAGTGACTTTGGGGGCCTTATCAAAGATCAGTCGGCCATAGATCTGAGGGTCTATCTCCGAATTCTCAATTCGATTCCATTGATCTATATGTCTATCTTTGTGCCAGTACCATGCTGTTTGGCAACTGTGGCTTTATAATAAGCTTCAAAGTCAGGGAGTGTAAGTCCTCCCACTTCGTTTTTTTTTTTAGAGTGTCTTTAGCAATTCGAGGCATCTTCCCTTTCCAAATAAATTTGATAACTAGCTTTTCCAAGTCTGCAAAGTAGGTTGTTGGAATTTTGATTGGGATTGCATTGAATCTGTAGATGAGTTTGGGTAGAATTGACATCTTAATGACATTTAGTCTTCCTATCCATGAACATGGAATATTTTTCCATCTTTTAAGGTCCCCTTCTATTTCTTTTAGTAGAGTTATGTATTTTTTTCTTTGTATAGGTCTTTTACATCTTGGTTAAGTTTATTCCTAGGTACTTGATTTTTTAGTTGCTATTGAAAATGGTATCTTTTTCTTGAGTGTCTCTTCAGTTTGTTCATTTCTAGCATATAGAAACATTACTGACTTATGTGCATTAACCTTGTATCCCGCTACTTTGCTAATTTGTTTATTAGCTCTAGTAGCTGTGTCGTCGATTTCTCAGGGTTTTCTAGATATAAGATCATATCATCTGCAAACAATGACAGTTTTACTTCTTCTTTTCCAATTGTATGCCTTTTATTTCTTTGTCTTGCCAGATTGCCCTGGCTAGCACTTCCAGCACAATGTTGAATAACAGTGGTGATAGCGGGCATCCTTGTCTTGTTCCTGATCTTAGAGGGAAGGCTTTCAGTCTCTCACCATTGAGTACTATGCTGGCTGTGGGTTTTCATATATGCTCTTTATCATGTTGAGGAAGTTTCCTTCAATTCCTACCTTTGAAGTGTTTTTATCAAAAAGGGATGTTGGATTTTGTTGAATGCTTTTTCAGCATCTGTTGAGATGATCAATTGATTTTTCCCTTTTGACTTGTTAATGTGTTGTAATACATTGATTGATTTTCTTATGTTGAACCATCCTTGCATGCCTGGAATGAACCCCACTTGGTCATGGTGTATGGTTTTTTAATGTGTCTTTGGATTCGATTTGCAGGTATTTTGTTGAGGATTTTTGCATCTGTATTCATTAGGGAGATTGGCCGGTAGTTTTCCTTTTTGTAGCATCTTTGCCTGATTTTGGTATTAGATTGATGTTAGCTTCATAAAATGAGTTAGGTAGTGTTCCATTTTCTTCAATGTTTTGAAAGAGTTTGAGTAAGATTGGTGTCAGTTCTTTCTGGAAAGTTTGGTAGAATTCCCCTGTGAAGCCATCTGGCCCTGGGCATTTATTTGTGGGAAGATTTTTGATGACTGATTGGATCTCTTTGCTTGTGATGGGTTGGCTGAGGTTCTATTTCTTCTCTGGTCAGTCTACGTTGTTCATATGTTTCCAGGAAATTGTCCATTTCCTCTACATTATCCAGTTGTTGCCATACAGTTGTTCATAGTATCCTCTTATAATTTTTTTAATTTCTTCAGATCTGCAGTTATGTCACCTTTTTCATTCATTATTTTGTTTATATGGGTCTTCTGTCTTTTTGATTTTGTCAGTGTAGCTAGGGGCTTGTCAATCTTGTTGATCTTCTCAAAGAACCAACTTTTGGTGATATTTATCTCTATTGTTTTTTTGTTCTCTATGTCATTTATTTCTGCTTCAATCCTTGTTATTTCTTTTCTTCTACTTGGTTTAGGATTGGTTTGCTGTTCATTTTCTAGCTTCTTCAGTTGATCCATTAGTTCTTTGATTTTGGCTCTTTCTTCCTTTTTAATATATGTTTTTAGTGCTATAAATTTCCCCCTTAGCACTGCTTTTGCTGCATCCCATAGGTTTTGGTATGTTGTGTTCTCATTTCATTCGTTCTGTATATATTTAGCAATTTCTCTTGCTATTTCTTCTTTAACCCACTGATTGTTTAGGAGCATGTTGTTTAACCTCCAGGTATTTGTGAATTTTCTAAGTCTCTGATGGTTATTGACTTCTAATTGTATTCCATTGTGGTCAGAATGTGCTTTGAATAATTTCAATCTTTTTAAATTTATTGAGGCTTGTTTTATGTCCCAGCATATGATCTATTCTGGAGAAAGTTCCATGAGCACTAGAAAAGTATGTGTATCCTGGTGATTTGGGATGTAATGTCCTGTATATGTCTGTTAAATCTGATTCATTTATCAGATTGTTTAGGTTTTCAATTTCCTTATTGGTCTTCTGTCTGGTTGATCTATCTATAGGAGAGAGTGATGTGTTGAAGTCTCCCACAATTATTGTGCCAACATCAATTGCTTCCTTTAGTTTTGCCAGTGTTTCTCTCATGTTTTGTGGCACCTTGATTGGGTGCATAGACATTTACGATTGTTATTTCTTCTTGCTGAATTGCCCCTTTTATTAGTACGTAGTGGCCTTCTTTGTCTCTAAAAACATCCCTGCATTTGAAGTCTATTTTATGTGAGATTAATATTGCTACACCTGGTTTCTTTTGGCTGTAGCTTGCATGAAATTTTTTTTCCATCCTTTCACTTTCAGTTTCTTTGTGTCCCTGTGTCTAAGATGAGTCTTTGTATGCAACATATTGATGGTTCATTTTTTTTGATCCATTCTGGGAATCTATATCTTTTAATTGGGGAGTTTAATCCATTTACATTCAACGTTATAACCGTGAAGGCATTTCTTGAATCAGCCATCTTATCCTTTGGTTTATGTTTGTCATATTTTTCCCCTCTGTCTATTAATATCCTTTATTGTACCCATACCGAATCTCTTTAGTACTGAACCTTTCTCCAAGCCTCTCTGTCCTTTCTTTGTTTCTCTGTCTGTAGGGCTCCCTTTAGTATCTCCAGTAGGGCAGGTCTCTTGTTAGCAAATTCTCTCAGCATTTCTTTGTCTGTGAAAAATTTAAGCTCTCCTCAAATTTAAAGGAGAGCTTTGCTGGATAAAGTATTCTTGGCTGGAAATTTTCTCACTCAGAATTTTAAATATATCGTGCCACTGCCTTCTTGCCTCCATGGTGGCTGCTGAGTAGTCACTACTTAGTCTTATGCTGTTTCCTTTGTATGTGGTGAATTGCTTTTCTCTTGCTGCTTTCAGAACTTGCTCCTTCTCTTCTGTGTTTGACAGTGTGATCAGTATATGTCTCGGAGTGGGTTTATTTGGATTTATTCTATTTGGGGTTCGCTGAGCATTTATGATTTGTGTATTATGTTGTTTAGAAGATTTGGGAAGTTTTCCCCAACAATTTCTTTGAATACTCTTCCTAGACCTTTACCCTTTTCTTCCCCTTCTGGGACACCAATGAGTCTTATATTTGGACGTTTCATATTATCTATCATATCCCTTCGGTCCATTTCGATTTTTTCAATTTTTTTCCCCATTCTTTCTTTTATGCTTTCATTTTCCATTTGTCATCTTCCAGGTCACTGATTCGTTGTTCAACTTCCTCTAGTCTTGTACTATGAGTGTCCAGAATCTGTTTAATTTGATCAACAGTTTCTTTAATTTCCATAAGATCATCCATTTTTTTATTTAGTCTTGCAATGTCTTCTTTATGCTCTTCTAGGGTCTTCTTGATTTCCTTTGTCTCCCGTACTATGGTTCATTGTTCATCTTTAGTTCTTTGAGTAGCTGCTCTAGGTGCTGTGTCTCTTCTGGTCTTTTAAATGGGTGCTTGGGCTTGGGTTATCCATATCGTCTGGTTTTTTCATATGCTTTATAATTTTCTGTTGTTTTTGGCCTCGTGGCATTTGCTGAACTTGATAGGGTTCTTTTAGGATTTGTAGACCAATTGAAGTCCTTATCTCTAATTTATCAGATCTACAGCTTCATGGAGTACACTTTCTCTAACTAACCAGCAGGTGGCGTCCACGAGCCACCTGTTCTCCACAAGCCAGTTCTCCCCCTCCTTAGCCTTTTTGGTGAGTGGGGGAGTGAGTCTTGTGGGGTCCAATTGGTGTACCAAGCTTGCATGTGTAGTTGGTGTTGCCTGCCCTGTATATGGGGCGTGTTTCTGGGCAGTCAGGGAGGGGGGGTGGCTTTAACAATCAAATCTCCCTGGTGATCCTAGAGTTTTAAAGCTGCTGCAATAGTCTAATCCTTCAGTTCATTCCTGCCACAGTTTGTCTCTGCCTCTGACCCACAAGTCCTTGGTATTGTCGTATGGCTCCTGAGACTTGCAAGTGGGCCCCTCTTCCAGGCCGTGTACCCCGGGTCCTCTGTTGAGGGGTGACTGTGCTATGTCACAGGTGAGTGCCGTCCCCCCAGGGCAGTTCTGGGCTGCTGGGCTGTGTAGGGAGGCTCGCAGTCTGCTGAAATGATGGCTGAATGGGGCTTTGTTAATTCACACTGCTCTACCTTCCCAACTCTGGGACAATCAGCTGCGGTTGCAGGGAAGGCTAATGTCCACGCCCAGTTTTGTGGTGTGTGCCTGTTATTTGAAGCACTTCGGTCACACTGGGTTGTCTGAGGCAGTTCTGGGCTCTGGGGCTGGCGATGGGCAGGAGTGTGTCCTGTCCACCAGGATGATGGCTGTGAGCGGACACCCCCCTTTTCTTGGGAAGTTGTGGTGTTTAGTGAATTTTCTCAGCCACTGGATTATTGCGTTTTGTCTCAGAGCTCTCCTAGTTCTGCTCTTGAGTTGACCTGCCCAAATAGCAAGTCGTTGAAGCTTTCTGTATTGGGCTACTTAGAGTAATTGTTTTAGAAAAAGAAAAAGGGATTAAAAAAAAAAAAAAAAAAAGGGCCCTCCTCAGAGATCTAATGGGTTATTGAAATGCTAAGAGACAAAGCAACCAGGGCCATTAAGGAAAGGTCCACAGGGCAGAGAGATCAGCTTTTCTTCGGGGTTTGCATATGCGCCTCAGGGCCCTTCCCCTTTCTATGTTCACCAGAACTCCAAAAATCCTCCACTTTTATTTTGGAGTTTTTCGTGTTGTTTTTTTTTTCTCTATGCCTGTCTCCTCTGCTGGGCTGGCTGCTCTCAGATTCTCTGGTGTCTGGTCTCAGTCTATCTATGGTTGGAGTTTGGATCAGTAGAATGAGATTCCGATAAGGGCTGCCACTGCAGTTCTCCCTTCTCCTTCCCGGAGCTGACAGCCCCTCCTCCCACGGGACTGAGCCTGGCAG
Organism: Choloepus didactylus; assembly: GCF_015220235.1. Lineage (NCBI taxonomy): Eukaryota > Metazoa > Chordata > Mammalia > Pilosa > Megalonychidae > Choloepus > Choloepus didactylus. The sequence continues at coordinate 96,109,596 of NC_051316.1, forward strand.
GGAGGGGCGCGGGTCCCCTGGCCACAAAAACTTACAGATTTCGCTGATCTCAGCAGTTCCACGTTTTCATGAGTGTTGTATGAAGTATGCCCAAAGTCAGATTGCTCTGTGGTGTCCAGTCCACGCAGTTCCTGGCTTTCTACCTACTTTCCTGGAGGAGTAACTAAAACATACAGCTCACCAGTCTGCCATCTTGCCCTGCCTCCTCTCTCCATATGGTTTTAGTTATTAAATATGTGCTCTGCTATTTTTTGCTTTGGCACCTTGTCTTATACTCTCTCTTCTGCCTGGAAAATTTATCTTAGACCAGGGAGTAATATCAAGAATAATAATAATAGGAAACATTTATATAGTGCTTACCATGGGTCAGGTGCTGTTATAAGCGCATATGTGTTCATTCCATCCTCACAACAACCCTTTGAGGTAGCACTAAAATTATTCCCATTTAGAGATGAGAAAATGAAGGAACAAAAGTTGTTGCTTTCCCTTTGTCAGTTGTTTAATGAATGGATGAATTCAGATTTGAACCCAGGCAACTCTGATAGGCAAGAATGGGATGCTTGATTCTTTGCTCTCAGCCTCTCCTACTTACCTTCTCTCAACGTCCCTCATTGTCTCCACTTCCCGTATTCCAAAGGGTAGTTATCCCTTCTCTACTTCTTCCTGGACTGATATTAATCTGCAGTTCGTAGACAAATCTAAAGACAATTTAGTTTAAATCTTTCTGATCAAAGAGCCAGCATTGTAACTTATTTAGTTGCCAGCTCTTCCCTTTTTTTCACTTTTCTTATGATGACTGTATTTGACTAAGTTGGAAGCAATCAATTTCCATTATCTTGACCTTAAACATCTCCATGAAGCCTTTGTGAGTCTCCAACTTGATTTAGATATTTTCCCTTTGTGTTTCTATAGTACTTCGTTATAGAATCTTCTGACTTTGCTCTCATTCTTTATTGTGATTATGTATGTGTCTTTTCTCCTGTGCTTGACTGTAAGCCTCTTAGGGTAGGGACTATGCCTTAGCACTTTGTATGTCTAACTTCCAGCATGTAGTAAGTACTCATTCTTGTTGAATGAACAAATAAATCTGTTTATATCCATGCCTCAAATGGTGAGAGAGGGGGATAACAAGATTGTGATAAAATGAGAACTTAAACTGGAAATGTGAGACATTGTATTGTAGTAGTTTGGAGCAGGAATTCAGGAGCCAGGCTGCCTGGGTTTAATCCTAACTCCATCTCTTACTAATTGTGCATGACTTTGGGCACATCTGTGCCTCATATTACTGATTGTAAAAAATAGATTATAATAGAATCTGCCTTCTAGTTATATAAAAGCTTAAAGTACTTGTTAAGTAAATGAGCAGTCTTCTGGGATCCAGAGAGTTGAGCATTCTGTTTAAATTGTATTTTGTGAAACACTCCTGAATCAGTTTGTATATATTATGTCCCCCAGAAAAAGCCATATTCTTTAATGCAGTCTGTGGCGGCAGACGTATTAGTGTTGATTAGATTGGAATCCTTTGATTGAATGTTTCCATGGGGATGTGACTCAATCAACTGTGGGAGAGACTTTTGATTGGATAATTTCCATGGAGGTGTTACCCCACCCATTCAGGGTGGGTCTGAATTAAATCACTGGAGCCATATAAAACAGGTGACAAAGAGAAGGAACTCAGAGGAACTGAGAGTGACATTTTGAAGAGGAGCTGTGGCTAAGAGAGGACAAAATGCCCCAAGAGCAACATTTTGGAGAACACCATTTTGAAACGCAAACTGGGAGAAAGCAGACACCAGCCACTTACCTTTTGAGCTAACAGAGGTTGTCTCCTCCTCACCACTCTCCTCCCACCATCCCATTAGGCCATGGACTCAGTACAGGAAAAGTAAAGCTTTTATTTTATTTAATCTAAGTATTTTATAATTTTCAGGTTGATGTCTCTCATGTAAAAGTAATGACATACAACATATCTTTTATGAATTGCCTTAAAAAATGTGCATTGTTTTTGGTTTGGGAACGCATTAAATTTATTTACATTATTCCTCATGGGAAAATTTGTTTGATAGTCATAGTTTCTGGTACTCAAAGCACCTCCTGGAACCAATTAACAATGAGTACCAAAGTACCCCTGTATATTAAAGACCTTTCAGCTCTCAAATTCTATTCCAGTCACATGGAGGGTGGGGAGAATGTGAAAGGAGAAATTTGCCCTGGAGCCCATCTGTTCCAGTTTGCTGCAGCTGCTGGAACGCAAAATACCAGAAATGGATTGGCTTTTATAAAGGAGATTTATTAGGTTGCAAATTTACAATTCTAAGGCCATGAAAATGTCCAATGTCCAAATTAAGGCATCAAAAGGTTGATAACATCTCTGAGGAAAGGCCAACGGCATCCAGGGTTCCTCTGTCACATGGGAAGGCACATGGCAACGTCTGTTGTTCAATGGCACTCTCTCTCAGTTCCTGTGCGTCCTTACTTGTTTCTCCCAGGGCATTTCTCTCTAAGCATGCAGGGGTCTTCTCTTAGCTTGTCCAGGGCAAACTCTGGATTTCATCTCTTAGCTTCTCTCCTGGTTCTGGTTTCAGTGGCTGTCTCTAAAATGTCTTTGGGCATTTTCTCCAAGCTTCTGGGTCTGTGTCAGCTCTGAGCTCTTTCTCTCTCCCTGAGCTCTCTTAAGGACTCCAGTAAACTAATTAAGACCCATGGGGAATGGGCAGGGTCACATCTCCATGGAAACAACCTAATCAAAAGATCCCACCCACAACAGCTCTGCCCCTACAATAGTGGATTAAAAGAACCTAGTCTTTTATGGGTTACATAACAGATTCAAACCAGCACACCGTCTACACCATCTAAAAGGTTTTGCATGTTTTTTTGCTTATACTGTTTTTCCTCAAAGTGTCAGAAAAGTTCTATTATGTTTTACCTGTAACACAGTTCCACGGTTCAGAATTCCTTTTATGACAAAGAAGATTGTAATAGTATCAGGAGGATGATAGCAGACCCTCTACAAAGTTACCATGTTGACTGATATAAATGGGAATCATCACTACCTAATTTTAATGCGATTATTTAGAGAAACTGGTTCCTATAGCTACGTGAGTTAAAGTTAGTAAACAATGCAGTTATCCTCAGAACATTACCATAAAAGAAGCTGTTCTAGTTTGCTAATGCTGTGGAATGCAAAACACCAGAGATGTATTGGCTTTTATAAAAAGGGGGTTTATTTGGCTACACAGTTACAGTCTTAAGGCCATAAAGTGTCCATGGTAACACATCAGTAATCAGGTACCTTCACTGGAGGATGGCCAATGGCGTCCGGAAAACCTCTGTTAGCTGGGAAGGCACGTGGCTGGCATTGGCTCCAAAGTTCTGGTTTCAAAATGGCTTTCTCCCAGGACATTCCTCTCTAGCAAGCTTGCTCCTCTTCAAAACATCACTCACAGCTGCACTGAGTTCCTTCTCTTTGAGTCAGCTCATTTATATGGTTCCACTGATCAAGGCCCACCCTGAATGGGTGGGGCCATGCCTCCACAGGAATATCTCATCAGAGTCATCACCCGCATCTGGGTGGGGCACATTCCAAGCAAAACTAATCAGCACCAAAACGTCTGCCCCACAAGACTACATCAAAGATAATGGCGTTTGGGGGACACAATACATTCCAATGGCACAGAAACTCTTTCATATTATCAGAAAATGAAGTGATTATAAAAATACACAACGGGTTTGTTTGTACAGGTTAGTATGAAGACCCAATACATCCCAGAGTAATTTAGGCAGAGGATAAAGAAATATTTGAAAAGCCTCCTTGAGCAACTGAGGGAAAATGTGGAAACATTAAAATTACCCACCTGGGGAATTCTTTATATTCTCATAACCATTAGGGACTACCAATTTAGTGGGCCAAGCCCTCAATCTTGGGGCTTGCCCTTATAAAGTTTGTTACTGAAAAGGAGAGGCTAGGCCTACTGTAATTGTGCCTAAGAGTCACCCTCAGAGAACCACTTTTGTTGCTCAGATGTGGCCTTTCTCTCTAAGCCAACTTGGGAGGTAAACTCATTGCCTCCCTCCTACGTGGGACATGACTCCCAGGGGTGTAAATCTCCCCGGAAATGTGGGACATGACTCCTGGGAATGAGTCTGGACCCATCATCATGGGATTGAAAAAGCCTTCTTGACCAAAAGGGGGAAAAGAAATGAAACAAAGAAAAGTTTCAGGAGCTGAGAGATTTCTAATGGAGTCAAGAGGTCATTCTGGAAGTATTCTTATGCATTATTGTGATGGTTAGGTTCATGTGTCAACTTGGCCAGGTGACAGTACCCAGCTGTCTGGTCAAGCAAGCACTGGCCTAACCATTGCTGCAAGGACATTTGTGGCTGTTTAATAAACCAACAGGCTGGTTTACTAAATCATCAGTCAATTGGCTACAGCTGTGACTGATGAGTCAATGAAGGGTGTGTCTTCCACAATGAAAGAATGCAGTTGGCTGGATTTAATCCAATCAATCAGCTGAAGACTTGTAAGGGAGACAGATAGAGGACCTTCACTTCTTTGGCTCACCAGCAAAGTGTTCCCTGAGGAGTTCATCAAAGTTGCCAGTTCATTTCCCGAGGAGTTCATCAAACACATTCATCAAAGTTGCCAGTATGTTTCCTGAGCAGTTCCTGCCTGCCCTATGGAATTTGGACTTGTGCATACCCACAGTTGCGTGAGACACTTTTATAAATCTCATATTCATAGATATCTTGCATTGATTCTGTTTCCCTAGAGAACCCTAACTGACACAATTATATAGATATCCATTTTAGTTTTTAGTGTGTTAGAATAGCTAGAAGGAAATACCTGAAACTGTTGAACTGCAACCCAGTAGCCTTGTTTCTGGAAGATGAAGTTATAACTATATAGTTTATATGGGGTGACCACACGATTGTGAAAACCTTGTGGCTCACAATTCTTTTATACAGTGTATCGACAGATGAGTAGAAAAATTAGACAAAAAGTAAATAAATAATGGGGGGATGGGTTGTTTTGGATGTTCTTTTCTATTTTATTTTTATTCTTATTTTTATTGTTACTGTTTTTTTTTCGTAGTAATGAAAATGTTTAAAAACTGATTGTGGTGATGAATGCACAACTAAATGATGATACTGCAAACAAACAAACAAACAAAAAATACACAACGGGTTGCAAGTATGGAATTCCAGGTTACTGTACCTAGTGTCCTTGGGGACCAGCTATGGAACTTCAGGAAAGTAAGGTGCCTCTGATACCATTTGCTCAGCAGAAGAATATCTATAATATATGTCCTACTTATCTACTTCATAGGGATGCTGCTATAAAACAAAATAGAGTCCTTACAAAAAGTAAAAAAGCACTATACAGATCTAAGATGCAATATTACTGACTTTTCCTTGTTCTAACTACACTTTTTGGTGTTCTAACTACACTTTTTGTAGTTCTTCTAACTACTTTTTTTCAACTATCAAACTCATTTAACTCCTAATGAATGGAAGACAATAAAATTATCTCAACTAGCAGATAATCCCCAAACTATTTTTATGTAACTTTGAAAGATGCTTTTACTTTCACTTGAATAGATCATTCATAATAAATGCTAACTGCTATTATTGTTATTACCAACAAAATGGTACTAACTTTGCCAGGTATTTCTTATAACCTCCTAGATACCCTTTTTTACCCTTATCACAGTGGACTAAATTGAGGATAGGGCAGCAAGATGGGCCTTCATTCTGCCTATGATATAAGTTATACACTTAGGGAATTGTTTCTGGTTTACTAATGCTGCCAGCAGAATGCCAAAATACCAGAAATGGACTGGCTTTATAAAGGGGGTTACTTGGTTACAAAGTTACAGTCTTAAGGCCATAAAAGCATCCAAGCTAAGGCATCAACCATAGGTTACCTTCACAGAAGAATGGCCAATGGCATCTGGGAAACCTCTGTTAGCTCAAAGGTAAGTGGCTGGTGTCTGCTTTCCTCCCAGTTTGCGTTTCAAAATGGTGTTCTCCAAAATGTTGCTCTTGGGCATTTTGTCCTCTCTTAGCCACAGCTCCTCTTCAAAATGTCACTCTCAGTTCCTCTGAGTTCCTTCTCTTTGTCACCTGTTTTATTATGGCTCCAGTGATTTAATTCAGACCCACCCTGAATGGGTGGGGTAACACCTCCATGGAAATTATCCAATCAAAAGTCTCTCCCACAGTTGATTCAACATCGGGCACTTGCGCTTGAGGGTGTTCTTTCTCTTTTCTGCCTTTTTTCAACTTGCACCACAGGCTCTGACACCTTTTGTCACTTTCACTAAACACTTATCCAGCAAGGACTGGCTTCTGTCTTCTTTTCAGAATTCCTTGAAAATGTGAAATTCTTTGGTTATTCAATAAATTCACAATTCTGCTTGTCAGAGCTTTGTTCCGGGTGGTACTTCTTCACAAAGTTGTTGAACTTCTTCTGCCCATTTTGCACACATTTCTTTTATCAAGGAACTGGAGACATACTCTCTTACCTCTCCTCACCTGAAGAAATCTCTTCAGCCACCTCTTGTTGCTGCTCCTGTAATTCCTGCAGCTCCTCAGTGCTGAGCTCGTCTTGATGTTCCTCCACTAACTCCTCAACATCAGCCTTTTTTATTGCTTCTTTATGCTTAATGATGGTGGAGATCATTGTTATAGTCATATGTATTCCCCAGCAAGATCAGTAATGCAAATACCGCTCTCATATTTGCCTATTTCTTTTTTTTGTTCGGTAGTGGTGCGAAGTAATTTTCTTTTCTGCTCAGCACTCTCACTGCTCCCTTTCTGAGGACCCATGATTAGAAAAAAGCACAAAAATATACAAAATGACCACAGAAGCTAAGATAAGACCGCAGGGAAGTGTGTACAGGGCAAGAGCTAATGCATGTCTAATGCGTGACCCTTTGTTTTGGCTGGAAAAGGTAGCGGGTCATGAGGCAACTGACGCTTGCACGTTAAGTACCAAACAAGCGATGAGTACTGGGAAAAAAATTTTCATGTCAAAATGCGTCGAGTACCAAATTTGATGAGTTTCAAAGCAGTTGAGTACTGACCAATGTAGTTCATCCTCCCCATTTTACAGATGAGAAAACAGCTGAGATTTTAAAAAGGGACTTATGAAAGGTCATGTAACTGGTCCATGGTAATTAGGGAGTTAGAACTGAGGTTTCCTGAGTGTTTTTCTTAATACAGTTTTATTGCGCTATATTAACACACCCAACAGACATCCACAGTGTACAGTTGTTCACAGTGCCATCATACATTTGTGCGTTCATCACCAGAGTCAATTTTTGAACCTTTTCCTTATTCCTGAGTGGTTTTTACAATAAACTATGTTGCTTCCTTAGTTGACTTGGTTAACCTGAGAGCCAGGTTAGGTGGAAACATAGCTCTCTTGAATTACTTAAGCAAACTTCAGATACCAAGGAGACACTAAAAGGAAAATCCATCCTAGACTATAGCAGGAGACCTGTCTACTGAACCAGCACCATCAGGAGCCTTCTTTTGGAAAATCATGGCACAGCTTCTTGGGAATACGAAAGATTCATTTGTTTTTTCATTCCACACTGAGTTCTTACTGAATGCCAGCCACGTTCTACTAAAAACTGGCAGCACAATGATGAATAAGACAGTTAGTGTCCTTAAGAAGCTTAGAATTTATAAGAGGAAACCAACATATGAACAGATTATTAAAAAAAAAAACTGTGTGATTAGTTTGTTCATTCATTCATTAATTGATGTAGCCGTTAACATAGCAACCAGAGAGAACCTTTTATAATGTGAATTAGATCATATTGCTGCTTTGCTCACAATCCTCCACTGACTCTCTGTTTTACTTAGAGTAAAAGCTGAAGTCCTTAGAATGGCCTGCAAGGCTATACATGATTTGCCCTGCTCTTCCAGACCTTATCCTCTGCTAATTGCTCTCTTGCTGGATTCTGGCAGCACTGGCCTCCTTGCTGTTCCTTGAACAATGTCAGAATGCCCCACCTGCTTGGTGGTGCCCTTCCCTCAGATATCTATGTGACCTGTCCCTTAGATGTCACCTTCTCAGTGAGGCATTCCTTAACTGTATTTACCATTGCAACCTGTGACTTCACCCAGCATGCCCCATTTCTCTTCCCTGTTTATAGAGAACACTTATCCTCTAACTTATTATGTAATTTACTTCTGCCTTTTTTGGGGGGTCTGTTTCCCTCCATTAAAATGTGAATTCCACAAAGGCAAGGATTTCTTTCTACTTTGTTTTCTGCTTTATGCCCACTGTCTAGAACAGTGCCCTGGTACATAGTAAGCATTTAATAAATATTTGTTTAATGAATAAATTCAATAGTGCCTACTAGTAACAGGCAATGTCCTGGTTTAATTATTTGGGAAAAGTAGGGACAAAGTGCATTGCAATGAGAACACAAAGGAGGAAGCAGTTAACGTGGTCTATGGAGTTCATTAAGGAAGTTTACTGGAAGAATTAACCATTGAGCTGGATTTTGAAGAATGAGTGTGAGGTAGCCAAATAAAGAAGGGCAGACAGGCTTTTCAGACCAAGGGATAAGTTTGAGGGAAAGCAACTTATTTTTATGGTAGTAATTTGGGCTATCTTTCTCTTTTGGATAAGTTAAAATTTCAGAAAACAAATACTAGAAGTTGAACTTCAATTAGTTCATCTTTAGAAGTTTTGAGCATAGATTTTAGTCTAGTGTAGTTTTAGTCCAAATGAAAATTCTGAGGGAGTAGGAAATTACCAAAAACTGGTGGCTTCAAATAACTCATTACTGGAGGATTTCTTAAACTTGGCACTATTTACATTTTGGAGATATAAGTCTTTGTTTGGGGAGTTTTACTGTGTATTGTAGGATATTTCACAGCATCCCCGGCATCTACCCTCTAGATGCCAATAGTCCCCCCTCCCCTGATTGGGACAACTAGAAATGTCTCTACACATTGCCAAATGTCTCCTGAGGGGCAAAATTGCCCCCCACCCCCACCCCCAGCTTAGAACAACTGCATTAGAACCACTGCATTACTATGATAGAGTTTAGGGATTCCCATCTTCAGGACCTTCACAAAGGATTGGAGGAAAGAGGTATTCATACCCTAATAGAGTAACTACATTCTTGAATCTAGAATTGAATAAAAGGAAAATGAAATGGGCAGTTCCTTAAAAAATGATATTCGTGTAAGTAACTGTAATAGAGGTAGAAATAAAGTTTTTTAAAACAGTTTGGATCCTGGGAATTAAGGGGAGATTTGCAGAAGATGAGATGTTTGAGTTGGCCTTAGAAGAATAAGGTTTGTGTTGGAGGAGATGGACATATCTCAGACACAGGGCCTCATCATCTAAGGCCAGAACATGTTCAGAGTAGTCCTGGGAATTACACCCTGGAGAGAAGGGATGGGTGAGTGAAACCGGATTATGGAGCACCTGAAGGGATTTAGGTTTGTACTCCTGCACTATACTATATTGGTGTTCTGTTTCTGCGTAACAAATTACCACAAACTTAAGCAGCTTAAAAACCTCACAAATTTATTATCTCAGTTTCCGTGGGTCAGTAGTTTGGCACGGCTTTGACTGGGCCTGCACAAGATCTCACAGGGATGAAATCAAGATGTGAGCTGTCTACAGCCTCATCAGGAGGCTCGACTCACGATCTGTTTCCAAGCTTCCCTCAGGTTGTTGGCAGAATTCATTTCCTTGTGGCTGTATGACTGATGTCCCCGTTTTCTTGCTCGCTGTTGACTGGGACCACTCTTAGCTCCTAAAGGTTACTCTCAGGTCCTTCCCATGTGTGGCATGGCTGTTTGCTTCTCTCTGGCTTAAAATCTTGGAATCTCTCTCTTCAATCAGCTAAGATGGAGTGTTATGTAACAATAATAATTAAGAGTGACCTGTCCATCACCTTTGTCATAATATATATTGAATGAATGAAATCATTGAGTAAACAGTTGAGTGCTATTTAAGGTTTTAGCCCATATACTGGTAATTTCACATTGAGAGACAGCCTGGTATCTTTAGTGTTATTGATATTCTTCATTCTAAGTAAAACTGTGAACATTTTACCTGAGATCTGAAAGTAGAACCCAAAATAATTTTCTCACAAGTGAGTATCACTTCTGTTATGTCAAGAGAAAATACCCATTGGAAAAATAATTTAGGGCTTCATTGTACCTATAGCAGATTTCTTATAGCAGCCAGAAATGTTTGCAGATTTGGAGTTCAGAGGGTGGTAGGTGGTTAGGTTGCCTAAAGTTTCACAGCTATTGCTAGCTAATAAACATTATTTAAAAACTTTGAGAATACTAATTGTTTTATAACAGCTGCATAATAATAAAAATTTTAATATAGTTTGTGCCTAGAACTTTATATATACTTTGGCATGATTAGTAATTATAGTTCTTCATACTTGTCATTTGAAGTGTCTATTGAGCAAAGTTTAGATTTTTAGTTGTCCATTGATAAAGTGCCATTTATCTTCACAAGCTATGGTATTTCTGACACCAAAGCCTATATTTTTCCACTATACCCTTGCTATTCAAACTAGAGTTTTGAGAATCCCATTATATGCTGGTGGTACTATAGAAGCCACAAGGTAAGCATAGCACAGCTTTCTGGAGTATCAACTTTAGTTGCATATTCAAAAGTAAAACATGTTTTTTTTTTTTTTCCTATTAAACACAGGTGCAGAATATTATAGGATAGAATGCAAAATATGAATGAATTCTAAAAATAAGATTCTTATTTATGACATGTTGCTTTAGGTGACTCCCCTTAAGTTGTCTTATACCTTGATTTATGGTCACTCTCCTCTGCCATTCAGATGTGTCTGTGAAGTTTGAGAAGCACTGTATTATACCAGGCTCCCTTTAACTGGGTATTGGTGGATAGTAAGATTCAGAGGTATTTCAGGTGGAAATTAGTGGTGCAAGGCAAGAAAATCAAGGACTAGAGTCCCTTTGTCTGAAGGAGTTATTTTATAGGAGAGGAGACCTTGCCTCCCAGGAGGTTGGTGAGGCTGGCTCGTCCCAGATGGTCTCACTCACTGGTCAGGGGCCTCAGCAAGGATAGCTGGTATGATAGTAATGGCAGAAAGAACCTCTCTCTCCACATGATTTTTCAATCCTGAGCTTCTTCAGATATGGTAAATTAAGTGTTCCAGGAAGACAGAGCAGAAGCTGCAAATTTTCTTGAGACCGATTTTTAGAAGTCACAGTGTTAATTCCACTATCTTCTGTTGGTCAAAGCAATCATGATGTGAACTGAAATTTAAGGGGGTGGAGAAAATAGACTACCTACTCTTCATGGGAAGAGTGGCAAGGTGTTGGGTCTTTTTAAAAATCCACCATGTAACCTTAGGCAAGTTGTGTAGTTCCTGTAAGCCTATAAAACGTACCTGCCTCCTGGGGTAGTTGTGAGGATTAAATATGTTCTTACATGAAAAGTGATTAGTACAGCTCATAGTAAGAACTCGGTAAATATCTTCTATTAGTATTATTATTCCCCCTTGTGTTTCTGCCTAAGAAAAGCTTAGCTGTCCTTAAATGCTGCCTTCTACCTGAAACCTTCCATGACTTTCCTGTCTCTTGGAAAACATACTGTCTTAGTGTCTCATTTGGTTGTTAGCATATTTATTATGCCTTATGTTACTGTTGTGTATGTACATGACATAGCTCTTCAGAAGAAGTTTATAAACCTCTGGAGGGGGCAGGCCAGGGTCCATATAATTTTTTGAAGGATTTCCTGTGCCTAGCACTCAGATGATATTTAGTGGATGAATCTTATATTATTCAAAAGAAGATATAAGCTTTTCTTTTCTGTTGTTGTAATTTAATCTAATAAGAACTTTTAGTCAAGGTATGGAAATAAAATGTGAAAGGAAAAAGTAAACTTTCCAGATATATGGTCTTACTGTTTACAGCGTAATGCAATTAGGCACAGTCACATGGAGAAGATTTTAATTCTCTGAGGGAAAAAAAACTCAATTTTTGGTACTCTAAAAAATAAATGAAGGTTTAATTTAGAGTTAAATTGGAAAGAGAGAAAGGGATTTAAAAGCATTAAAGTATGTTTTTTTAATGGTCACTTCAATTATTTTCAATTCCAGGAGGTATGAATTTGGAGCTTCAACTAGATCAAAGAATGTTGAGATATTAGTAAAACACAGGGTCTTGTCATTTTATAAATCGAAACACTTTGTATATAATGAAAAGCCTTCCCCTTTTCCGCCCTATTTGGAATCATTCCTTGTTGTGCAAAATAATGGGTGCTTCTGTAACACTCTTAAGGAATCCTGTATAGGAATCAGATTTATCTTGTCTATTACTAATGGTGTCAAGTTCGGGGGTACCAGTGTGGAAAGGTAAAAAAAAAAATCTCGCATCTGTTGTTACATGTTGTTAACTCCCTCAGCAGACGTTAAATCATTTCAAGTACAATAATAGTGTAGGAGGGTAAATTAACTAACCATTAACAATCTTATAAATACACAATTAACATGCCACATTTATATGACACATTGATGGGGGCAGCAGTAATTTTTGATTGGGAGTTTACAGACCTTTGAGAAGCCTCAGGCTGTTGCTTATTCAAACAAGTTTCACAGATTGCAGGTGAGGGGGCTCAAAGTCTGCCTGGCAGAGGGAATTGAATGTATAGTGTATTTTGAAGGAAGAGGAATTTCTTTTTAACCATTGGCTGGACTTAACATTTAAAAGTCATGTTGCTACTTATCTCAGACAGGTGCTTAGGTAGGGAAGGACTATAGGGAGGCTCATTTGCCTGATGGTGGGGTTATTTGAAGAAACATAATATTTCAGGTATGGACTTTGTGGCTGAAAAGTTAGGGTTTTCAAAAAGATACATAGTAGTATGAGTATTTAAAGTAAATCTTTAAGTATTTAAAGTAAATCTTATTTAAAGTAAATCTTTCTTCTGTGGTTTCAGGTCAAGAAGCAAATGATTGTTAAAGTTCCTTTCATATGTGAAATCTGTGACTTAATTTTTGATTAGCCATAATGTGTACTGTATATTTCTTCCTATTGTACAAATCCCCCTTGTATTAGAGGTAGGAAAGTTGAGGATGTGGTCTACTGCATAACACATTAACTGTCTTATACCTTTCACCGAAGAAATTTCTGAGGCCACCCAAACCAAAAAAGCTCAACAACAGGATTTTAAAAAATCCGTTTAGTGTGACTATTGTAACTCTTTGTCTCTCTTTGCTTTGAGAGGCTGTATGGCATAGCAGTTAAGATCCAAAGCTCTTGAATTTGATTCCTGGTTCTGCCGTTTATTAGCTGTATATCTTTGGACAGGTTTCTTAACCTTTCTGTACCTCAGTTTTTCCATCTGTAAAATGGAGATAAAAATAGCAATTATCTCCTAGGGTTATTCTGAGGATTATATGAATTAATCCATGTAAAAAGGATAGAACAGTTCTGAGTTTTGTAATAAGTTAAGATTAGTTCTTATAATGGCTTTTTGCTTCTGAAATTCTGCTGTCTACTTGGAGCAAATGTATAGGATCTTATGGCATGTACTGGCTTATGAATTCATCTGAATTATTTCCTCATTGCCCTTTTTTCCATCTATTTTTTTTGTACTATGTTGTACCTTATGTTTTTCTATAAGCCATAACAGATAAAGTTTGTTTTATATGTGTGTGTATAAAGTTATTGTTAGAAATATGCTTGTGTTAAGACTTGATACCCATTCTCCCCTCATCAAAATATTCTGAAAATTACTCCATTGTTTAGGGCATGTTCTGAGTTACCACAGGCAGGTTATATGTGATCATTAATGAACATGAATGGATATGTAAAGTTATAATAGCATCCAAATTGCACCTAGAACCACACTTAGCACACATATAGGACCTCAGTAAATATTTGTTGCATGAATGAAGTAAAATAGGTGATCCACCCAGTACATTAAAAATGGCTGTGTCATTTTGGGACGTCTTAATCGCCTTCCACTCTGTATGGATGTCCCTGTGGTTTCATTTTTGTGTAAAATAAATCTTTATGCTTTAAAGAATGTGGAATTAAAAAATGGGAGAAAGAAGCCATGAAAGTAGGATATCTTATGGGAGGAGATCTCCTGGAGCTTGAGATTATTGTTTACCTGATAACCTAAAGGTGTATAATGAGCAGCAACTATTTCAGTGTGTCAAAAATTGGTGACGCCCAAAGAAGGTGTTCAAGGCCTGAAGAAACAGCATTTGCTAAAGTATACAGCAGCATTTAAACCATGTTCTGTGGAACCCTGTTAAAGTTGGTCTGCTTTACTGTTCCAGAGGAAGAAATGTTTAGGGGTCAAATAAGTTTGAGATATATTGTGTTACTAGATTTCTCACCTTAGAGATTGACAACATAAATGAGAGTTTCAAAGTTTTGAGAATTCTTGTGATTAAGTAGCAGGAAGTTAAACTTGTTTAACTTTGCTTAATCTGGTGTTTCTTAAACATATTTTAATGCAGAAGTCTTTTTTTGTGAAACATCTATTATTGTCTCAAAAGTCACTAGTGTCCTTCAGAACCCAGTTGAAATACTCTGAAGCAATTGCAGTAAAAGACCTCAAAGATGTGAGCCAGTGGCAGCTTCCTAAAATAAATATATGGTCTTCCAAGTTAATTAGAGTGTTGTTTAGTATATTTAAACCATGATATAATGTGGGAGAGGGGATAGTTGTTTTCTTAAAAAAGATGTATTAATCAGATTTTTTAAACCATATTTTACTGTGACTAAAAATGGCTTTATATTTTTCTTAAAAATTATACATCTTAACTGTAAGAAATAAAGCAATATAGATGAGTACTAAGAGAGTGAATCTTCATACTCAGATGTAACCACTTAAAATTTTGGTGACTGTACCTTCAGGTATTACTCTCTGCATATATATGCAAAGAGATATATCTATGAATAGTTTTACATAAATGCGATTGTTACTGGGTATGTTGTTCTGGACCCTGTTTTTTTTTTCATTATTTATGTATTCTGGACGTCTTTCCATGTAAATAAATACTGATCTACCATGTATTTTTAATGGCTGCAAAGCATCCCGTTGTATGTTCATGTCATGTTATATGCAATATTGATTGATGTTTAACTTATCTACAGGTTTTCAATATTATAAATAATCCTGAGATAAAAGGTTTTTTGTGTGTAATTAAGTCCTGGGGACAAATCCTAGAAGTGGGATTTGCTGAGTGAAAGGGTATTCATGTTTTAAAAAGTCCTAATTTTCATTTCTTCCAACAGTTCATGAGAATGCCCATTTCTCTGATCTCCACCAGCATTAGGTTTTTAAAATCTTTTTGATTTTTGCACAACTGATTGAAGAAAATAACTTATTTTCATTTGTGTTCTGAGTGGCTCTGCTGGTTTTAGAAATCAGTTCTATCTTCAAATGACAATTTTCTGCTTTTAAGGTGATTTTAAAAATACTCTTTTGTCTTGAAAAGTCGTGTTGTTGGAAAAAGTTAAGTGTCCTGATGTGATTATTTTGAAGGGCAAATTGAAGAAAACGTATATGTGGTAATAATAATAGAAAGCATTCTTTTCTTTATAGTTACACTTATGCATGATATGCTCATATATGACTTCACTCTGTAACAAAATTGCATGGTCCTTGGAAGTCAGACAGAAACAGTTACTGAATTCCTGCCATGAGTAAAATACTTTGTTATCAGAAGGGATGTGGTGTTATGCCTTTGTCCTTGTGGAACTTAAAGTCTAAGTCCTCAAGTACCTATAATAGGAAGTAGAAAGTGACATGAACAATAGAATGTTTCCTGGGGTAGTACTGTTGGAGTTTCCTATCAAGACTTGTTTGAATAAATATTTGTTGATTGAATTATTATACAGATTGCTCAGCATGTGAAGTCATAGTGTACTAATAGAGATGATGTCTTCTGGTATTGGGGTGTTTTGTGGCCTCTGTTCATAAGGATAAAATTAAGGAGTTGAGATGTGCTTTCAGAGGTGTTTGCCTTTTCCTCTTTTCTTAAAGGGTAATGGAGCAGGCCTGTTTTCCTGAAAAAGATTTTATTGAGGGTACTTCAGTATACTTTATTGTTTTGCCCTCTGCCCTTTGACTTATTGGTTCCAGAACACCTGTGAAATGTGTGGCTTCTAGTTGAAGCCTGAGGTGTCATCCTACCTGTTTTTGCAAGGGAGAATTATTCAATATCAAGTTGACAGTACCTGCCCCTCTGCCCCTAGTTGCCTTACTTTCATGTAGAGAGGGCAGTTTATCATGATTGCTAGGACATTTGCCACTCCGGCAATCTGTAATACTGTGATTCTGTTACAAACCAAATGCTTCTGCTTTTAAATAGTTCTGTGGTTGTACATCTCTTGTGATTATACAAAAAGTTATTTTTACAGTTGAAATTTAAATGCTCCCTTTTAATTTTGTATTTTTTTCTGATTAATTTACTGTAAATGGTGGATTAGGATTAAAGTTTCTGAGGCTAAATATCTCTGAAATTTGACACTTAAGAGAATCCAATGGTATGTCTGTATTAGTCCATAGACACTTTGAGGGATGCCTTACTCACCTTTGTTTTTCCCATTAGCCTTAGTTTAAAGTTCTCAATGAGTTCAAAGGAAAAAAAAATGAAGATTAATATTATTGACTTCACTGACTTTATTAGAGATACTGCTCAGTTAAACTCCCTCTTAATCTCAGTATTGTATCTTTATTTTAAGACCCACTGGGGGATGTCAATAGAATGATTACTGGACATTTTTTTTTTTAAACCTTAGTTAGACATAATGATTTGTTAACTAGAGTTCCCCTACCATGTTCCTTTGTAGAAGAAACAAATGACAAGGAAATCTGGTGTTATTAAGTCTTTCTAAAATAAATATCTTCTAGGAGTGTTTGTAGGAACATTCAATCCAGCCTTCAGTTTCTTGTACTTCATAATGATTTTGGAGGAATAGACCCAGAAACCCTGCAGAGTACTCTGTCACACAAAGGAAGCACTGACATTTTACCTGCTGTGAACTTAAAGAAGGATAATATATTGATACATTTTAGGATTACTTTAAACAAGAATTGAAGGCTGAAATTGATAATGATATTTTTACCATCATCGTCATTCTTAATAGCAGCAGCTAACTTTAATTATGTGGCTGGTACTTTTTTTTTAAGCACTTTACCTTCATTTGCTCATGTATATCCTCTCATTTCTGGAACCCCCATTTTATAAATGAAAAAGAAAACAGAGGTTTGAGGGTATTGAGTATTTTCACCAAGTTCATATAGCTAACAAGTGACAGGGTCAGGATTTGAACCCAGATCTGCTTCTAGGGCCTAGATTCTTAACGACTATTCTATATTTTTCTTTGTTAAGTATTCCCATTTAACTGAGAGACTATCCTGTTTCCAGAATAAACATTATTACACTTTCAACAGGCGATTTCCTTCTTCTTCTTCTTTTTTTTTTTTTTTTGTTTCTAAAACAAGCAATTAATCTTGTAGCAGGCCAGTTTGATTAGTAAGTTTCATTGTAAAAGCACAATACTATCTTAAATCAGAAAAAAGGAAAATAGTATGTTTATTGAGCAAAACTACTTTTGTGGTGTGTTTTTGTAAAATTCCTAGTAACTAAGAAAGTTTTGTCTGTACTTTTTTAAATTCCTCACAACCATGTGACAGGAGGAGGAACTATAAACTGATGAAATAGTTTCATACTTCTAACATATCTGAGGAAAATACACCTTGTTCCTCCATGACCTTATACAGTAGTGAGACTGCATGGGGGTAAAGGGAGAAAGGGGAATTTATTGTTTTAACAGTAGTTACCTGCTTTCAGTGACCTGACTGAGGAGTTACTATTATTTGTTTTGCAAGAGAGCCAGCCTTCCTCTTTGATACCTTGGAGATCTCATTGACTAGAGCCGTAGTCCCTAGTGCTTATAAGGATTTCTCAACAGCAATAAATGTTGATTTTTCAAGGTATAATTTTACCACATGGAATTTGTTTGAAAATGATTCAGTCATTTTCTGCCTTATTCTTAAATATTGCCTGTGTACATCATGTTTCTAGGTAGGTGAGCCCATGAAACAAGATGAAGAGGAGAAAATAGCCTTTTAAGGAAATTGGCCTACAGTAAGGATGGCCTTCTTGGACAATCCAACTATCATTCTAGCTCATATTCGACAGTCACATGTGACCAGTGATGACACGGGAATGTGTGAGATGGTTCTTATTGATCATGATGTTGACCTAGAGAAGATTCATCCTCCTTCAATGCCTGGAGACAGTGGGTCAGAAATTCAGGGAAGCAGTGGTGAGACTCACGGCTATGTATATGCCCAGTCAGTCGATATTACCTCAAGTTGGGACTTTGGTATTAGAAGACGCTCAAACACAGGGTAAACATGCCTTTTGGTCATATCTTCTGAGCTTTAAATCAGTGAACAGTCTTTATAGAATAATACATAATGTTAGGATAGTTTAATGTGGAAAGTTTCTCTGTATTAATAGGAACATGCATGACATGATCATGTTTCAGACCAAGAGTGAGTCTGAGCAAAATCTCCTTGTCTGCAGCTGTGAATGGAGAGGGGTCTCTGGAATGATGTTATTTGAAGGAAGTGAACAGAAGAAGAATAGGTAAAAAATTTGGCTAGCAGAGACATGTTGGGTTTCTGTTATAAAGTCATTATATAAAAAGAGAAATAGACTTGTTTTTAGTGTCTTCAGGGAACATTATATCCAGGTAGACTACCTGGAGGCAGGTGTCAGTTTGACTCAATTCCACCTTTAATACAGAAAACTGAACAGCCAGGGAGTTCTAACCCCTGGAGGAATTGAGGGGTTGAGAGAAGGTAACTGAATATTTGTTAGGGCTGGTTTTATTAGGAATTCCTATGTTGAATGTGAGATTAGAGAAGACGCCCCTGTTTTTGATACTTTACCTTTATTTTCTTAAGTTGATCACCTCCCTTTGATCTTTGGGTTTGAAAATGTTCAACTTTGGTATATAAGTATTTAGTCATTAGCTTTTAAAAGCTTATTATTGCCTATTTTCAGCTTATAATTTTTGGAGGCCTTTCAGTCGGAATTTGATGAACCATTGCCTTTACTTAAATTATTTAGGTTACCTATTGTTCTAATATGGCAGGGTATTCTAGGAGATAATTTCATTTTAGATAGACAAAATATCACCTATTTCACCAACTTCAGTAACCTGCTAATTCCTGCGAAAGGTATTGGCAAGAGATATAGTGGAGCATTGAAAATATTTAAATGTTTATTTTCATGGTCCAGATGTAACAATGCACGTAAAAGGGTATTGTAGATAGAGCTGAATACAATTTACAGTGAAGGGCACATTAAGGTTTTGGTTCAGAATTCAGCATTCTGTGACATCCACAAAGAAGAGTTTGCTTTCATGATGAAAATAATTAATAGCATTTCCCAGTATCTAAAGGAACTTTTATCAAAACGGGATTTCAGTGAAGGTTTGAATATAATTTAGAACCATCGATTCTCAGTCCTCTAGTTGAAACTGACTTCCTTGCAAGTTATTGAGATGATATCTTATATGACAGGTTGAATGGATTTCAGTAGGTGAATGCTGCTAAATTGAGAGCTTTATGATTATATTACTTGTGCTGTAGCCTTCACATTTATTAATTGCAATTGAATGTATTTTTCTTCATTGGGATTTGGTTAGAGTGACATTGTCAGAATGCTTTTGCCAACATAGTTTAAATTTCTGGCGAGATTAGTTTCAATGTTTCCCTATTACAATGCTAAAAGAGTAGTGTTTGATTTCCTACCTTGAACATGGTTGAAAGAGAAATTTATTGTTTTTTTTTTTTTTCATTAGCATTGTGCCAGGATTGGAAGTTTAAGGTTAGCGAGAGAAAACTAATTTTAAGAGTTGATATCGATTATGACTTTCTTCTCCATTGTGGTTTCAGTATGCAGCAGTTGTTAATGTTTGCCAGACAGTATTTCTTTAAAGGATGAGTTCACTGAGTTTTGAAGGTTGATCAGCCAGTGGCAGTATAATCACAAATGCATAATTTTAGGTGACTCTTGTTGTTCTTAGAATTTCTTTAGGTAGTACTTAGATGTGTAATTATTTGAGATTGTGGGGTGTCCTGTGACCTAGGAATTTACCTTTTAATCTTTTTAAGATTTGACTAATGTTACAAAGATACAAATCATTTATTTTACTACCTATAAACTGTTTCAGCCCACTGAAGAAAAACTGTGCTAATTTATATAGCTTTGACATTTTACAATTTTCATGATTTTTAGATAAAGGATTTTATATTTAAAACTTTAATAGTCTAGTCTGAGTTCATTTATCTTTAATTTTTGAAATGGGTAGAGTAATTCATAACAGTAATTTTATTCCCGTAATGTAATATTCACTTCAGTTCATTTGTGCATTAAAATTCCTTTAAGACCGTTATTAATGATTTATATAATGAAATGTCATATTAATCACAGAAGTTTTCACATTTTATTATTCTCTTCCATGTTAATACTATCTTTATGATCTCTATTAATGTTTTATATCCTCTAATTTCAATTATAAATCAAGAATATTTTCATGTTTTTGTTGGTATTTGCTTTTCAGGGTGCCACCTTTAAAATTTTATAACTGTTTTCCTGCATATGCAAAATAAAATATCTTTATTCATATAAAGGTAGTTAATTATGTCTTGTTTATAGTAAACTTTCATTGACAAACTTATAGTTATAATATTTCTTTTCAAGCTCAAAGATTAGAACGACTCCGAAAAGAGAGACAAAACCAGATCAAATGCAAAAATATTCAGTGGAAAGAAAGAAATTCTAAGCAATCAGGTAAATGGAAATAATTTTAATTGTTTATTTGACATTTATATGTTTAGTTTATATTATTATATAAGAACTTTTGTTTACTCCTCCTCTAAAATTCTCTGGGCAGGTATCTCTTGTGTTTTGGCTTTGAGTTTTTTCACTTGGGTACTTTGACCCTCCGAAGCTGTGTGTTCTTTAGATGTTGTCTTTTGGGCTATACTTAGCTCTGGGTCACAGGGATTGATGTATGCAAGCCACAATTTTTATAAACTGTTGTGCCAGTACCTTGTTCTTAGAGCCAAGGAGTACTTTATTATTTGGAAGGGCATCTAGGTTATAGATTCCTCATGGTAGTTCCAACCTAGGTTTTTCCTTATCTCATTAATGGCCCTAATAACAGTCTTTTTTGGGGATGGGGGTTGGATGAGGGGAGGAAGGGATATATACTAATTATTTTCTTCAGGTTAAAAAAAAATTACGTTGCTGGTATTAGCATTTGCAATATGTGTTCATCTGCTATGTGTATAAAGGCTGGGCATATTATGTATTTTTGAAGCTTTAATTTCAGCAAAAAGAAAAGACTTAAAAAAAGCTTTTTCTAAAGTAAAATGCTATTAAAACATTTCATAATGGTTTATATCATATTTCTCTTATTTCTTAGACTTTCTCTTTTTTTTGCCTCCTTTAGAAAAAATCTCTGTAGTCTGTTTTCCATATCCTCCCAACACTTACCAGCATCACCTTGGAATGTTACAGATGCATGATAAATATTCGTTCACCATTCCACTACCATCTAATAAAGATAATGTTAACAATATTATGATTAACATATTAACAGCAGCACTTAGTGCTGTACAAGACCTTTTAAATGAATTACCTCTAATAAAACAATTTTGCAAGATGTAGATATTGTTGCTTTCATTTACAGATGAGGAGGAGGCGGCTTAGAGAGGTTTGATTAAATTACTAAAGTTACATGGCTAAGAAGTAGTAGTGCCATGTTTTATATCCAGCTCTCTCTGCATCTAAAAGCCAGGTGTGTTCTGCTAAACCACACTGTATAAAGTTGTTATTGCTTTCCCCTATTCTGATTGTAGAGCCATTATCCTCAATAGGTATGATTTTCTTAATGACTGCTTCTAAATGATGACTATGTAGAACCAAAAATCCCACTCACTTTTTTCTATTCCTTATATTGTGCTTCTGTGACTTCCTATAGTTTTTCATGGATGTCTCTTTAGTTTTGCCATTGTTACTTTAAAAATCTCACTAAGCTGGCCTCTTCTGTTGTTCCGGTTAATACTTCTCTATTGTATTTCTCACACAAACTCAAAAAGCTTTGTACCATCTATCTTGTCCACTCCACTTTATGTATCTTAATGAGGTTCCTGTTAGTCTCCTCTTCATCAGTGAATGCAGTATCGGTTTATCTAAGCCCTTCTATCTCTTTCTTTACTCTTGTTTATGCTTTCTTCAATTCCATAACTGTAAAACTGCACTAATCTCTTTACAAAATGAGAAATAAATTTTTCAAATTACATTTTGATGCTTCTAATAGAGAAGGATTTTTATTTATTACTCCCCAATTTACTCCTTAAAGTCTAATTTGTTTTAATTCCTGATCAGCTTCACAGAATGTGAAGAAATAGTCTCCATTTTGCTTTCATTTGTGACCATGCTGTCAATTGTATATGTAATCTTGCTCTCTCAGTTTTCTTTCCTTTCCGTCCCACAGATTTCAGTAATTGACCCCATAATCTTATTTCTGGATAACAGCACCCTAACATGCCTGTCCATGCTTTGAAATGTAGACCTAGATTGTGGCCAGACCAGCAGCCTTCCTGATGGTCATTCCTGATGATTAGAACTTCATCAGTGCAAGAAGGAATATCTTTGAATTCTCCATTAGGCTGGGCTGCTTCATTAAGCCACTGTGTAGCACTCTGGGTATCCAGAAGCATGCTAGAAAAGTGGAGTCAGGAGTCCATCAAGCATCTACCTAGTAAATTGAACACATCCCTCAAACACTTACTCTCTTTTGGCAAGGAATGCCATGGCCAAATCCTTTCGGGTAGGTAATCATTTATTCATTTCCTCATTCTTTTTTTCCTGTTTTTGTTTTGCTAAAATCCTTTCAGCTGTTTTTCTTATCTTTTATTTCATTCCCCACTAGAAGAATCATCATTGTGAGTGTGATGACCTCTCCTGGGATGTTCTTCTTCCCTAATTGTTCCATTCAAATCCAGTCCATCTTTTCAGACACAACATAAATACAGCCTCCTATTAAAGGAGTTGGAAGATATCTTAGAAGCATCTGGTCCATACCCCAGAGTTCTTTATGAACTTACTGATCCATATGCCATGAGACCACATGACAAATGAAATACTTTGGATCAACATGGTGACAGAAACATGATTCAGTGAGAAAAAGGACAATTCTGAATTGTTTGAAACTCTGGAGGAGGATATAGACTGGAGGAAAAAACCTGCAAATGACAAATTGAAGAAAGAGAAGAAGTATCAGGTAGGAATTTTCTGTCCCAGACTAGCCGGTCACCTCTCCTCCCCCTCACTTGATCTCCCTGTTGGAAAGGCACAGAAACAGCAGATGGGACCCCTCCCACCAGGAACACAGATTTTAAAATCTCACAGCAGTTAAAAATACCCTCACTGTTTGAAGACCCAGTGGACAGGGGAGGACATTTCAAGGCCCAGATCAGTGAGGGACAAAGAGACTGAGAAAACCTGGACAGAGATGCGTTTCCAGCCCTGGGTCTGAAAGCCCTTCCCCCACCCTCGAGGGAAGCAGCAGCCAGTGGCTGTTTCCTCTTCTTGGGGAGAGCTGGAGCACTCGATCAGCTGGGAGAGTGCTTTACTGAGAGTAGACCACCACATTGAGCTGGATTTTGGCTGGCAGAGTGAGGGCATAGGAGTCCTGCAGTTTCTGCCCAGATGTGCTCCAAGGCAGAGCAGCCTCTGAGGATGATTAAGTTACCAAATAGCACTATCTGCTGGACAGTCCAGAACGTGCAAGGACCCTTACTTAGGAAGACAGGAGTTGGTCTACATGCACTAAACAGAAGTCCTGGCCCTGTTTTGGCTGAGAAATAGGGAAGATCGAACTGTTAAAGCAGGGCCCCAGAACAAACCCAGGTCTTGCTAGCCAGTGGAAAATAGAGGACCATTGGAAGCCAGCAGGTTTGTATTACCACACACAGTGAACTTGCTGGGGTGCCCAGTGCCTACCTCACATCCCTGTGGCAGGCCACAGTGGGCGCCTGATTTTGGGGAGAAGACTGGGGGACAGAGCCATTCTGAAAACTGGCCAGGGAGAGAAAAAAGAAGAGATAGAGATCAAAGTCAACCAACAAGAAAACCTTAGGCAAAAGAGAGAAAATAACCTCCAGGAAAAACCAACCAAGAAAGTCAGATGCTGAAACATCAGCAAAAAATCATGAGCCACATCAGGAAACAGGAAGATATGGCCCAGTCAAAGGAAGAAACTAACATTTCAAATGAGATTCAGGAATTGAAACAACTAATTATGGATGTTCAAACAAATCTTTTTAAATCAAATCAGTGAGGTGAGGGAGAATGTGACAAAAGAGATGAAGGATATAAAGAAGACACTGGGTGATCATAAGGAAGAATTTGTAAGCTTGAAAAAACAAATGGCAGAACTTATGGGAACGAAAGGCACAATAGAAGAGATGAAAAACAATGGAGACATAAAACAGCAGACTTAGAGAGGCAGAAGAAAGGATCAGTGAGATGGAAGACAGGACATCTGAAATCCTGTACACAAAGAAATGGATAGGGAAAAGAATGGAAAAATATGAGCCAGGGCATCAAGGAATGGAAGGACAACAAGAATCATACAAATATATGAGTCACAGGTGTCCCAGAAGGAGAAAGGAAGGGAAAAGCAGCAGAAACAATAATAGAGGAAATAATTAAAATTTCCCAACTCTTGTGAAAGACATAAAATTACAGGTCCAAGAAGTACAGTGTACCCCAAACAGAATTGATCCAAATAGACCTACCCCAAGATACTTACTGTTCTAGTTTGCTAATGCTGCAGAATGCAAAACACCAGAGATGGATTGGCTTTTATAAAAAGGGGGTTTATTTAGCTATACAGTTACAGTCTTAAGGCCATAAAGTGTTCAAGGTAACACATCAGTAATCGGGTACCTTCACTGGAGGATGGCCAATGGCGTCCGGAAAACTTCTGTTAGCTGGGAAGGCACGTGGCTGGCATCTGCTCCTAAGTTCTGGTTTCCAAATGGCTTTCTCCCAGGACATTCCTCTCTAGCAAGCTTGCTCTTCTTCAGAACATCACTCACAGCTGCACTCCATTCAGTCTCTTTGAGTCAGCATGTTTTATATGGCTCCACTGATCAAGGCCCACCCTGAATGGGTGGGGTCACACCTCCATGGGAGTATCCCACCAAAGTCACCACCCACAGCTGGGTGGGGCACATTCCAGGCAAATCTAACCAGCACCAAAAACGTCTGTCCCACAAGACCACAAAGATAATGGCATTTGGGGGACACAATACATTCAAACTGGCACACTTACTAATCAGATTTTCAAATGTTAAAGACAAAGAGAATTCTGAAAACAGCAAGAGAAAAGCAATCCATTAATACACAGGAAGCTTGATAAGACTAAGTGCGGATCTCTCAGCAGAAACCATAGAGGTGAGAAGGCAGTGGCGTGATATTTAAGATGATACTGAAAGATAAAAACTGCCAACTGGAATCCTGTATCCAGCAAAACCATTCTTCAAAAATGAAGGAGAGTTTAAAATAGTTACAGATAAACAGACACAGAGAGAGTTCGTGAACAGGAGACCTCCTCTGCAGGAAATACTAAAGGGATTGCTACAGATAGGAAAAGATGGGAGAGAGAGGTTTGGAGAAGACTGTAGAAATGAAGATATCAGGAGATAGAAAGAAGGTAGAGATTGGGCATTTGATGTTGAAGAAATATAGAATGTTCTAGAGGATTGATTGTGTAGATCTAGAAATGGATAGCACAATACTGTGTTGGTAACACGGTATTGTAAGTATGCTGAAAAAAGATGACTGAATACGGTTGAAAGAGGAAGGTTAGGAGAGTGTATGACACCAAAGGAAAGATAGAAGATAGAGACTGGGACTGTATAACTTAGTGAAAGCTAGAGTGGTCAATGAGTGCTATTAAATGTACAAACATAAGAATGTTTTTGCATGAGGGAGTGGCAAGAAGGAATGAAATTATGAGGCATGCAATGAATTGTATGAACCATGAGGACAGTAGGTTGAGTGAAATAAACCAGAAATGAAAAGACAAACATTATAATACCTCACTAATACGGACTAATAACAATGTGTAAGCTCTGAGAATTGAATCTGGGAGCATGGGTTATAAGAGAAAGGCTTATGTAAAGATTCCTAGATTGTAAGCTCTTACAGCAGTCACATTTATTAATGAGTTGTAATTATTTCTAAAATTTGAGATTGTGAGCTGTTTGTGTGTGACGTGGTTGGTCCTGGAGCTTCAGGTGTCTGTGTGGCACCTGGGACTCAGAGCCAGAGTTTGGCAGCTGTGAGTTTTGGCGTTGCTCCATAAATTAACTGTTTTAAGAGGCTGAAAAGGAGATCGGACCTCACTTGGAGATATGAATAAAATGGACTTGAGATTGGGGTAGATCAAACTAGAGGGTAGAGGATGATATTAACCATGTTTTAAAACTTTGGTTTCTGTGTGGGACCAAAGGAAGACATGGTTATATGGTGCAAAGTCTATATTTTCTGTAGCACACTATATAATTTAACTTGTGTGGTCAGTTTACTCAAATACCGTAATTACCTGGAACCTTGACTAGAGCGTGAGACCTTGTTGTTTGTACAGGTTAGCATGAAGCCCCGAGTAATTTGGGCAGAGAATAAAAAGTATTTGCAAAGCCCCCTTGAGGGACTGTGGAAAAGTGTGGAAATATTAAACTTCCCTAGCTGGGGAATTCCTGATATTCTCATAAGCATTGGGGACCACCAGCTTAGTAGGCTGACACCTCAATCTTGGGGCTTGCCCTTAAAAAGCTTGTTACTTCAAAGGAGAGGATAAGCCTCAATTGTGCCTAAGAGTCACCCCCAGAGAACCTCGTTTGTTGCTCAGATGTGGCCTCTCTCTCTAAGCCCACTTGGCTGATAAACTCACTGCCCTCCCTCTTACATGGGACATGACACCCAGGGGTGTAAAGCTCCCTGGCAATGTGGAAGGTGACTCCTAGGGATGAGCCTGGACCCTGCATTGTGTGATTGAGAAAGCCTTCTGGACCAAAAGGGGGAAGGGAATTGAAACAAAATAAAGTTTCAGTGGCTGAGAGATTTCAAATGGAGTCGAGAGGTCATTCTGGAAGTAACTCTTATGCTCTATATAGATATCCCTGTTTAGTTTTTAGTTTATTAGAATAGTTAGAAGGAAGTATCTGAAACTGTTGAACTACAGTCCAGTATCTTTGATCTTGAGGTGATTGTATAACTGTATAGCTTATATGGTGTGACTGTGTGATTGTGAAAACCTTATGGCTCACACTCCTTTTACCCAGTGTATGGATAAATGAGTAGAAAAATGGGGACAAAGTAAATGAATAATACGGGGGGGGGGGGAGGTATGGGACATTTTTGGTGTTCTTTTTACTTTTATTTTTATTCTTATTTTTACTTTTTGGAGTAATGAAAATGTTCAAAACTTGATTGTGGTGATGAATGCACAACTATATGATGAAACTGAACAATTGTACACTTTGAATGATTGTATGAAATGTGAATATATTTCAATAAAATTACATTTTAAAAAAATGAAATACCTTGGAGTTAGATCCTTTTAATGTTTCTGTAATTAAAACTGCATAGATAAATGTGAAGATGGCTTCATCAGAAGTCTGCTTTCTCAGGAATAATGTCATATCAAAGTCTCAGTATTTTTAATTTCAATGTTGCAAAATGGTGTTGGTATTTTATTCTTTATTTAATTATTTGTTGCCCCTTTTCACTCATTCACTTAATAGGTAGTTCTTCTGTAAATCCTATGTGTATAGTAATTCTAGACAGGTACTTGGGGGAATACATGATTCTTGTCCTAAAGAAGTTTGCATTCTAATTAGAAGACCTGGTTTTCTACACAGGAAATTAAATAATAACGCAAAACAATAATGTAGTTTATTAGTTTCCTTCCCTATCCTTTCTGTCTCTCACAGATGTCAGTAATTGACTCCATGAATATTTCTGAAATTGTTTATGTAACTTCTGATATTGGTTTCTTAAAATAATGGTTTCCAAACACAGTGGTTGTGTAAAAATAAAAAAAATGCATGTCCAAAGATGCTTGGTTTACATTTCTAGGCCCTACCTGTGGAATTCCTGATTCAGTAGATATGAGATGGGGTCCACAAATCTGTAATTTTCAAAAGCTCCCCAGGTGGTTCTGATGAGTAGCCAGTTCTAGGGACCATTGGTATATAATATGCCAAACCCTAAGCTTGTTTCATCATCATGCAAGTCCAGGAAATTAGCTGTTAATATCCCTATATTAGGCTTGAGAAAGCTGGGGCTCACAGGTTAAGTAATTCCCCCAAGTTATTTACAAGTAGTAAGTGGCAATGCCAGGATTCTTCTCTTGGCCAGTATGACCCCAAAGCCTGTAGTCATTCCACTATGCACTATTCCCTTTCATACCAACAGACAGCCTTTGCCACAGGCAGAAAGAAGCTGCTCCTGGAGCTTTGGGCATCGAAGAGTCTTTGGTGTTCCCTTTTGTCTCTGTTTTTCAGCTGTGGTCAGGGTTTAGGAAAGTTGCCAGAGCCTCCATATTTAAAAAAAAAAAAATTCGTTAAAGAAATTATGAAAAAATATAAAATAAACTACCAATAATCACACATCCAGAGGTAACTATTGTTAACATTTTGATTTATTTATTCTAGGTTCTATTTATATATGTGGGTATATATAACTTAATATTCTAATCATATTTTATGTGATTTTTAATGTACAGAAATAGTACATAAATGTAAAGTTCTATAGTTGTCTTCATATAGAGTCCGCACTTTTGCATTTCATATTTTTTTTCCTTTTACAATATCTTTTTTTTATCTTCATTTTATTGAGATATATTCACATACCACGCAGTCATACAAAACAAATCGTACTTTCGATTGTTCACAGTACCATTACATAGTTGCACATTCATCACCTAAATCAATCCCTGACACCTTCATTAGCACACACACAAAAATAACAAGAATAAAAATTAGAGTGAAAAGGAGCAATTGAAGTAAAAAAGAACACTGGGTACCTTTGTCTGTTTGTTTCCTTCCCCTATTTTTCTACTCATCCATCCATAAACTAGACAAAGCGGAGTGTGGTCCTTATGGCTTTCCCAATCCCATTGTCACCCCTCATAAGCTACATTTTTATACAACTGTCTTTGAGATTCATGGGTTCTGGGTTGTAGTTTGATAGTTTCAGGTATCCACCACCAGCTACCCCAATTCTTTAGAACCTAAAAAGGGTTGTCTATATTGTGCATAAGAGTGCCCACCAGAGTGACCTCTCGGCTCCTTTTGGAATCTCTCTGCCACTGAAGCTTATTTCATTTCGTTTCACATCCCCCTTTTGGTCAAGAAGATGTTCTCCGTCCCACGATGCCAGGTCTACATTCCTCCCCGGGAGTCATATTCCACGTTGCCAGGGAGATTCACTCCCCTGGGTGTCTGATCCCACGTAGGGGGGAGGGCAGTGATTTCACCTTTCAAAGTTGGCTTAGCTAGAGAGAGAGGGCCACATCTGAGCAACAAAGAGGCATTCGGGAGGAGGCTCTTAGGCACAATTATAGGGAGGCCTAGCCTCTCCTTTACAGTAACCGTCTTCCCAAGGGTAAAACCTATGGTAGAGGGCTCAACCCATCAAACCACCAGTCCCCTATGTCTGTGGTCATGTTAGCAACCATCGGGGTGGGGTAGGCCAATACCCCTGCATTCTCCACAGGCTCCTCAAGGGGGCACTACATATTTTTTTCCTTTTTTTTTTTTTTAACTTTTTTTTCTTTTTTAAATCAACTGTATGAAAAAAAAAAATTGAAAAAAAAATTAAAAAAAAAACAAAAACATACAATAAAAGAACATTTCAAAGAGACCATAACAAGGGAGTAAGAAAAAGACAACTAACCTAAGATAACTTTTTTATTGCTGTTTTGTGAAGGAACCTGTTGTTTTTATATATTTGATTTCTATCCAGCCACTCACTGAACCTTATTAGTTCTAATGTGCATTCTCATCTTCCTGAATGCTGTAATATGTGTTTCCTTATAAAGGTGATGATAATTAAATTTCCAGACTGTTATTTTCCAGTTTTCTGTTAATTGAGGACTTCAGGCCATTTATATTGGTTGGGACTCTTGAATTGCAAATAGTACATAGCAGCTTGAAGGAGTTTCAGGAAATATACCTGTGACTTACAAATGGCTTGAAACCAGGAGGAAGGACACATGATATTCTCTCACATCTTATGTCTGCTTCTTTGTGCCCATCTGCTGTCCCTCTCCTCCTGCACTTTTTCCTAAACCCCTCTTCTCCCCATACAACTACTTTTTCTACTTCTCTGGTCCAGAGTTGTTCAGTCATTCATTCAACAAATATTTATTAAGCCCCTACAGTATTCTAGGGCAGCTAGGCACTATTGTAGGCCTAGAAGATATGGCCATGAACAAAGTGAATTCCCTGCCCTCATGGAGCTTGCATTCTAATGGGAAGAGATAGACAGTAAACACACATAATATGTTAGAATGGGATAAATGAGATAAAGAAAAATATTGCCAGGAATGAGGATAAGGAACAGGGGATTTTGCTGTTTTATATAGGATCATCAGGGAAGACCATTAGGAAAGTGATGTTTAAGCAGAGGTCTGATGGAAGTGAAGGAGTAAGCCTTGCAGATACTGGGAGATGAGTGTTGCAAGATAAGGGAATAGCAAGTTCAGAGGTTCTGAAGCAAAAGTATGCCAGGTGTATGTATTCAAGGACTAGCAAGGATGCTGACTGATTGGAACAGAGTGAGCAAGGGGTTAAGGGAGGTCAGAGAAATAGTAGAGACTTGCTCATGAAGGGTTTTGTAAGGAATTTGGCTTTTAGTCTGGGTGAAGTTATTTTATCACAATAGTGATGTGATGTGAGACCTGCTTTCTTTCTCCCAGTTTAAATTTCCTTTAAAGCAACTTTTTACTTTAGAGAATTTCAAGCATGTAAAAAGCTTGACGGAATGGTGTAATAACCCTCAAAAACCCATAACTTCAACAGTTATCAACATATGGTCAGTTTTGTTTCATCTATGCATTCATCTACTGGCCCCTCCTGGATTATTTTTAAGAAAATACCACATAGCATACAGTTTCATCTCTAAATATTAATATGGGTTTTCCTTTTCCTTTAAACAAAACCACAGTACCCTCCAAAAAATCAGGAGGAATTCCTTAATATTATCAAATATCCAGTCATTGTTCACATTTCCCTGATTGTTTCAAATTTTTCTTTTTTCTTTTTTTTCTAGTTTGTTTGTTGAAGTCTGTATCTAATGGGTCGCACATTATTTCTGGTTGATGTTTCATTTGTTTTAATCCATAGATTCCCCTTAGGATTTTTTTTTTTTTTTTTTTTTTTTTTTTTTAAATCATCATTTTATTGAGATATATTCACATACCACGCAGTCATACAAAACAAATTGTACTTTCGATTGTTTACAGTACCATTACATAGTTGTACATTCATCACCTAAATCAATCCCTGACACCTTCATTAGCACACACACAAAAATAACAAGAATAATAATTAGAGTGAAAAAGAGCAATTGAAGTAAAAAAGAACACTGGGTACCTTTGTCTGTCTGTTTCCCTCCCCTACTTTTCTACACATCCATCCATAAACTAGACAAAGTGGTGTTTGGTCCTTATGGCTTTCCCAATCCCATTGTCACCCCTCATAAGCTACATTTTTATACAACTGTCTTCGAGATTCATGGGTTCTGGGCTGTAGCCTGACAGTTCCAGGCATCCACCACCAGCTACCCCAATTCTTTAGAACCTAAAAAGGGTTGTCTAAAGTGTGCATAAGAGTGCCCACCAGAGTGACCTCTCGGCTCCTTTTGGAATCTCTCTGCCACTGAAGCTTATTTCATTTCCTTTCACATCCCCCTTTTGGTCAAGAAGATGTTCTCCGTCCCACGGTGCCAGGTCTACATTCCTCCCTGGGAGTCATATTCCACGTTGCCAGGGAGATTCACTTCCCTGGGTGTCTGATCCCACGTAGGGGGGAGGGCAGTGATTTCACCTTTCAAGTTGGCTTAGCCAGAGAGAGAGGGCCACATCTGAGCAACAAAGAGGCATTCAGGAGGAGACTCTTAGGCACAAATACAGGGAGGCCTAGCCTCTCCTTTGCAGCAACCGTCTTCCCAAGGGTAAAACTTATGGTAGAGGGCTCAACCCATCAAACCACCAGTCCCCTATGTCTGTGGTCATGTTAGCAACCATGGAGGTGGGGTAGGCGAATACCCCTGCATTCTCCACAGGCTCCTCAAGGGGGCACTACATCTTTTTTTTTTTTTTTTTTTCCCCTTGTTTGTCTTTTTTCTTTTTTTTTTCTTTTTTTTTTTTTTTTTTTTTAACTTTCCCTTCTTTTTTCAAATCACCTGTATGAAAAAAAGTTAAAAAGAAAACAAACATACAATAAAAGAGCATTTCAAAGAGACCATAGCAAGGGAGTAAGAAAAAGACAACTAACCTAAGATAACTGCTTAACTTCCAACATGTTCCTACTTTACCCCAAGAAAGTTACATAATATAGCAACATTTCAGTGAACTTGTTCCTACTACAACCATCAGAAATTAACAGACCATAGTCATTTCTGGGCATCCCCAGAACGTTAAATAGCTTATCTGTTCTTCCTGGATTATTGTTCCCCCTTCCTTAATTGCTCTCTACTGCTAGTTCCCCTACATTCTACATTATAAACCATTTGTTTTACATTTTTCAAAGTTCACATTAGTGGTAGCATATAATATTTCTCTTTTTGTGCCTGGCTTATTTCGCTCAGCATTATGTCTTCAAGGTTCATCCATGTTGTCATATGTTTCACCAGATCGTTCCTTCTTACTGCCGCGTAGTATTCCATCGTGTGTATATACCACATTTTATTTATCCACTCATCTGTTGAAGGACATTTGGGTTGTTTCCATCTCTTGGCAATTGTGAATAATGCTGCTATGAACATTGGCGTGCAGATATCTGTTCGTGTCACTGCTTTCCGATCTTCCGGGTATATACCGAGGAGTGCAATCGCTGGATCGAATGGTAGCTCTATATCTAGTTTTCTAA
This sequence comes from Choloepus didactylus, assembly GCF_015220235.1. Classification (NCBI taxonomy): domain Eukaryota; kingdom Metazoa; phylum Chordata; class Mammalia; order Pilosa; family Megalonychidae; genus Choloepus; species Choloepus didactylus. The sequence continues at coordinate 96,142,852 of NC_051316.1, forward strand.
GGAACTGCCAGACTGACTTCCAGAGTGGCTGAACCATTATACAGTCCCACCAACAATGAATAAGAGTTCCAATTTCTCCACATCCCCTCCAGCATTTGTAGTTTCCTGTTTGTTTAATGGCAGCCATTCTAACCGGTGCTGGATGGTATCTCATTGTGGTCTTAATTTGCATCTCTCTAATAGCTAGTGAAGCTGAACATTTTTTCATGTGTTTCTTGGTCATTTGTATTTCCTCTTCAGAGAACTGTCTTTTCATATCTTTTGCCCATTTTATAATTGGGCTGTCTGTACTATTGTCATTGAGTTGTAGGATTTCTTTGTATATGCAAGATATCAGTCTTTTGTCAGATACATGGTTTCCAAAAATTTTTTCCCATTGAGTTGGCTGCCTCTTTACCTTTTTGAGAAATTCCTTTGAGGTGCAGAAACTTCTAAGCTTGAGGAGTTCCCATTTATCTATTTTCTCTTTTGTTGCTTGTGCTTTGGGTGTAAAGTCTAGGAAGTGGCCTCCTAATACAAGGTCTTGAAGATGTTTTCCTACATTATCTTCTAGGAGTTTTATGGTACTTTCTTTTATATTGAGATCTTTGGTCCATTTTGAGTTAATTTTTGTGTAGGGGGTGAGGTAGGGGTCCTCTTTCATTCTTTTGGATATGGATATCCAACTCTCCCAGCCCCATTTGTTGAAAAGACCATTATGGCTCAGTTCGGTGACTTTGGGGGCCTTATCAAAGATCAGTCGGCCATAGATCTGAGGGTCTATCTCTGAATTCTCAATTCGATTCCATTGATCTATATGTCTATCTTTGTGCCAGTACCATGCTGTCTTGGCAACTGTGGCTTTATAATAAGCTTCAAAGTCAGGGAGTGTAAGTCCTCCCACTTTGTTTTTCTTTTTTAGAGTGTCTTTAGCAATTCGAGGCATCTTCCCTTTCCAAATAAATTTGATAACTAGCTTTTCCAAGTCTGCAAAGTAGGTTGTTGGAATTTTGATTGGGATTGCATTGAATCAGATTGTTTAGGTTTTCAATTTCCTTATTGGTCTTCTGTCTGGTTGATCTATCTATAGGAGAGAGTGATGTGTTGAAGTCTCCCACAATTATTGTGGAAACATCAATTGCTTCCTTTAGTTTTGCCAATGTTTCTCTCATGTATTTTGTGGCACCTTGATTGGGTGCATAGACATTTACGATTGTTATTTCTTCTTGCTGAATTGCCCCTTTTATTAGTATGTAGTGGCCTTCTTTGTCTCTCAAAACATCCCTGCATTTGAAGTCTATTTTATCTGAGATTAATATTGCTACACCTGCTTTCTTTTGGCTGTAGCTTGCATGAAATATTTTTTTCCATCCTTTCACTTTCAATTTCTTTGTGTCCCTGTGTCTAAGATGAGTCTCTTGTATGCAGCATATTGATGGTTCATTTTTTTTGATCCATTCTGCGAATCTATATCTTTTAATTGGGGAGTTTAATCCATTTACATTCAACGTTAAAACCGTGAAGGCATTTCTTGAATCGGCCATCTTATCCTTTGGATTATGTTTGCCATATTTTTCCCTCTCTCTATTAATATCCTTTATTGTACCCATACCGAATCTCTTTAGTACTGAACCTTTCTCCAAGTCTCTCTGTCCTGTCTTTGTTTCTCTGTCTGTAGGGCTCCCTTTAGTATCTCCAGTAGGGCAGGTCTCTTGTTAGCAAATTCTCTCAGCATTTCTTTGTCTGTGAAAAATTTAAGCTCTCCCTCAAATTTGAAGGAGAGCTTTGCTGGATAAAGTATTCTTGGCTGGAAATTCCTCTCTCTCAGAATTTTAAATATATCGTGCCATTGCCTTCTCGCCTCCATGGTGGCTGCTGAGTAGTCACTACTTAGTCTTATGTTGTTTCCTTTGTATGTGGTGAATTGCTTTTCTCTTGCTGCTTTCAGAACTTGCTCCTTCTCTTCTATGTTTGACAGTGTGATCAGTATATGTCTCGGAGTGGGTTTTTTTGGATTTATTCTATTTGGAGTTCGCTGAGCATTTATGATTTGTGTATTTATGTTGTTTAGAAGATTTGGGAAGTTTTCCCCAACAATTTCTTTGAATACTCTTCCTAGACCTTTACCCTTTTCTTCCCCTTCTGGGACACCAATGAGTCTTATATTCGGACGCTTCATATTATCTATCATATCCCTGAGGTCCATTTCGAGTTTTTCAATTTTTTTCCCCATTCTTTCTTTTATGCTTTCATTTTCCATTCTGTCATCTTCCAGGTCACTGATTCGTTGTTCAACTTCCTCTAGTCTTGTACTATGAGTGTCCAGAATCTTTTTAATTTGGTCAACAGTTTCTTTAATTTCCATAAGATCATCCATTTTTTTATTTAGTCTTGCAATGTCTTCTTTATGCTCTTCTAGGGTCTTCTTGATTTCCTTCATATCCCGTACTAGGGTCTCATTGTTCATCTTTAGTTCTTTGAGTAGCTGCTCTAGGTGTGTCTCTTCTGGTCTTTTGATTTGGGTGCTTGGGCTTGGGTTATCCATATCGTCTGGTTTTTTCATATGCTTTATAATTTTCTGTTGTTTTTGGCCTCGTGGCATTTGCTGTCCTTGATAGGGTTCTTTTAGGGTTTGTAGACCAGTTGAAGTCCTTATCTCTAATTTATCAGATCTACAGCTTCGTGGAGTACACTTTCTCTAACTAACCAGCAGGTGGCGTCCACGAGCCACCTGTTCTCCACAAGCCAGATCTCCCCTGCTTAGCCTTTTTGGTGAGTGGGGGAGTGAGTCTTGTGGGGCCCAATTGGTGTCCCAAGCTTGCGTGTGTAGTTGGTGTTGCCTGCCCTGTATGTGGGGCGTGTTTCTGGGCAGTCGGGGAGGGGGGGTGGCCCTAACAATCAAATCTCCCTGATGATCCTAGAGTTTTAAAGCTACTGCAATAGTCTAATCCTTCAGTTCAGTCCTGCCACAGTTTGTCTCTGCCACTGACCCACAAGACTTTGGTATTGGCGTATGGCTCCTGAGACTTGCAAGTGGGCCCCTCTTCCAGGCTGTGCACCCCGGGTCCTCTGTTGAGGGATGACTGTGCTATGTCACAGGTGAGTGCCGTCCCCCCAGGGCAGTTCTGGGCTGCTGGGCTGTGTTGGGAGGCTCCCAGTCTGCTCAAATGATGGCTGAATGGGGCTCTGTTAATTCACACTGCTCCCCCTTCCCAGCTCTGGGACATTCAGCTGAGGTTGCAGGGAAGGCTAATGTCCACGCCCAGTTTTGTGGTGTGTGCCTGTTATTTGAAGCACTTCCGTCACACTGGGTTGTCTGGGGCAGCTCTGGGCTATGGGGCTGGCGATGGGCAGGAGTGTTTCCTGTCCACCAGGATGGTGGCTGTGAGCGGACACCCCCCTTTTCTTGGGAAGTTGTGTTGTTTAGTGAATTTTCTCAGCCACTGGATTATTGCCTTTTGTCTCAGAGCTCTCTTATTTCTGCTCTTGACTTGACGTGCCCAAATTTCAATTCTTTGAAGCTTTCTGTATTGAGCTTCTTAGAGTAATTGTTTTAGAAAAAGCAAAAAGGATTTAAAAAAAAAAAAAAAAAAAACGGCCCTCCTCAGAGATCTAATGGGTTATTGAAATGCTAATAGACAAAGCAACCAGGGCCATTAAGGAAAGGTGCCCTGGGCAGAGAGATCAGCCTTGCTTCGGGATTTGCATATGCGCCTCAAGGCCTGATCTCCGCCCTTCCCCTTTCTGTGTTCACCAGAACTCCAAAAATCCTCTGCTTTTACTTTGGAGCTTCTCGTGTTGTTTTCCTTCTATGCCCGTCTCCTCTCTGCTGGGCTGGCTGCTCTCAGAGTCTCTGGTGTCTGGCCTCAGTCTATCTATGGTTGGAGTTTGAATCAGTAGAATGAGTTTCCGATGAGAGCAGCCACTGCAATTCTCCCTTCTCCTTCCTGGAGCTGACAGCCCCTCCTCCCCCGGGACTGAGCCTGGCAGGGAGGGGCGCGGGTCCCCTGGCCGCAAAAACTTACAGATTTCGGTGATCTCAGCAGATCCACGTTTTCATGAGTGTTGTATGAAGTATGCCCAAAGACAGATTGCTCTGTGGTGTCCAGTCCACGCAGTTCCTGGCTTTTTACCTACTTTCCTGGAGGAGTAACTAAAACATACAGCTCACCAGTCTGCCATCTTGCCCCGCCTCTCCCCTTAGGATTTTAATTCAGTTTTATCGAGATATATTCACATATCATACAGTCACCTGTGGTGTACAATCAGCTGTTCACATTACGATCATATAATTGTGCATTCATCACCCCAATCTATTTTTTGACATTTTCCTTATACCAGAAAAAGTAAAAATAAGAATAAAAAATAAAAGTAAAAAAGAACACCCAAATGATCCCGTCCCCTCCCACCCTATCTTTCATTTAATTTTTGTCTCCATTTTTCTACTCATCCATCCATACACTGGATAATGGGAGTGTGATCCACAAGGCTTTCACAATCACACTGTAACCCCTGTAAGCTACATTGTTATACAATCGTTTTCAAGAGTCAAGGCTACTAGGTTGCAGTTTGATAGTTTCAGGTATTTACTTCTAGCTATTCCAATACCTTAAAACCTAAAAAGGTTTATCTGTATAGTGCGTAAGAGTGCCCACCAGAGTGACCTCTCAACTCCATTTGGAATCTCTCAGCCACTGAAACTTTATTTCGTTTCATTTCACATCCCTTTTTTGGTCAAGTAGATGTTCTCAGTCCCACAATGTTGGGTCTAGATTCATCCTCGGGAGTCATGTCCTGTGTTGCCAGGGAGATTTACAGCCCTGGGAGTCAGGTCCCACGTAGTGGGGAGGGCAGTGAGTTCACCTGCTGAGTTGGTTTAGCTAGAGAGAGAGGACCACATTTGAGCAACAAAGAGGTACTCGGGGTAGGGGAGGCTCTCAGGCATAATTATAAGCAGTTTTAGCCTCTCCTTTGTAGTAACGAGTTCCATAAGAGCAAGCACCACAATAGAGGACTCGTTATACCAGACCGCCAGCCCTCAGTGTTTGTGAGAACATCAGCAACAATTCCATGGTCTCATTTTAACATGGTCCTCTGTACCCTGTATTTCCTGTAAACTTATAGTTAGATCTGGAAACTTACTCAGATTGAAGTTTGCTTTTTGGTAAGAATATTTTGTTCATGATGTTCTGTAGTTCCTATTGCATCAAATCATGAAACATGGAATATCTTGTTGTCTTTCTTTTTTGAGATTGATGATGGAATCAGGTGTTGCCAGTCTGATCCATCCATTATAGTGTTATGCATCAGCTTTTCACGTAATGGTTTTAGTAACTACTGATGGGCATTACTTATGTGAATTATTTCTTTAGGAGTTACAAATAGTGACATTCTAATTTTATGGTTTTTATTCATTTAAAATTTTCATATAAAGAACTTTCCCTCATCTATTAATATGGTTATCCTCAGATAGTCCCTTAAAGAAAGGCAGGATAAATGCTTATTTTTCACAATTACGAGTTTGTTCATTCTGCTAGATGACCAGTGAGGCCCGTTTTTCTTTGCATCATGGCTGTATACATATATCCAGGAACTCATGGATTTTTAAAGCATATTTGATCTTTCTTAATGCATTGCAATCAGTATTATTTTTGATGCTAAAATTATCCCTTCTTTGTAAAGTGAGTTCCTTCGCTTTGGCTTCCAAGGTCTTTTGACACAACCTTTCATAGCTTCCTTGCTTTCTTTTATGACAAGACGTTCCAGTTTCATCTTACATATTTCCTGCCCTGAATCTGGAATCATCCATTTCTCCAAGGAATCCTGATTCCTTTTAGTGGTAAGTGGCATTGAGAGACCACAGTTTGAGTGCTTAGGGGTGCTCACTGGTTGGTGTTTTTTCCTTTTTGGCCCTTTTAGTAGATAGAGCTCAGAAATGCTTTTTGATTTTGTTAAAACTTTTTATTTCAAAATAATTTCAAGCTTAAAGGACAATTGCAAATAATGCAAAATCCACATAGAGAACTTCAACATACCCCCCATCCAGATCTCCAGATCTACCAACTTTTTACATTTTACCATGTTTGCTGTTTCCTTTCTTCTTTCTTCCCTCCCTTCCTCTCTCCCTCTCTCCCTCCCTCCCTCCCTCCTTCCCTCCTTCCTTCCCTCCTTTCTTCCTTCCTTCTGGCCAGACAGCCAACTGTCTATCTATTTTCTAAACATTTCAGTGTGGGTTGTATATACATCATCTTCCTTGAACACTTTAATAATTGCATATTTTTCCTAAGAACAGGATATTCATTTATATATCCATCTTAAGTACAGTTATCAAGTTCAGGAAACTTGATATAAAGCTTATGCTGTATATTCCAATTTTTTCATGTATCCCAGTAAGGTGCTCTTGGATCTTTTCTCCTCAGTTCAATCCAGGATAATGTATTCCATTTAATTGCCATTGTCTCTTTAGTTTCTCTTTCTCTCTTTTTTCGAATTGTGGAAACATAGTTACAAAATAAAATTTCCCATCTCATCCCCCTCAAGCATGTTATTTGAATTAATCGTATTTACAATGTTGCGCTGCCCTCACCATCATCCATTACTAGAACTTTCCCATACCCCAAACAGAAACTCTATACCCATTATACATTAACTCTCTATTTCTAGCCCCCACCCCATCCCTGGTAATTTGTACTCTACTTTCTGTCTCTATGAATTTGCAAATTCCATTTATTTCACGTATGTGGAATGATACAGTATCTGTCCCTTTGTGTCTGACTTATTTAACTCAGCATGTTGTCTTCAAGGTTCATCCATGTTGTAGCATAAATCAGAACTTCATTCCTTTTTATGGCTAAATAATATTCCATTGTATGGATATGCCATGTATTGTTTATCCATTCATCTACTGGTGGACATTTGGGTTGCTTCTACCTTTTGGCCTGCTTCCACCTTTTGGGCTGTTGTGAATTTGCTGCTATGAACATTGGGGTGTAAATATCTGTCCAAGTCCCTGGTTTCCTTTTTTTTGAATATATACCTAGAAGTGGGACTGCAGAGTCATATGGTAAGTCTATGCTTAACTGTCTGAGGAACCGCCAAACTATTTTCCACAGCAGCTGCACCATTTTACCATTCTACCACAAATGTACTAAGATTCCTATTTCTCCATATCCTCATCCGCACTTGTTATTTTCTGTTTTTTAAAATAATAGCCAGCTTGGTGGATGTAAGTTTGTAGCTCATTGTGGCTTTAATTTGCATTGCCCTAATGGTGTTTGTTTTTTTTAAGAGGAAATATATTGTGGGGTAATGCTGATAACTCCAGTTCACATTTATGATTAGAGTTTTTACTTAACTGTTTGATTTTATATTTATTTTATATTTTCTCTTATGCTGAAAATCTTGGTTCCAGAATAGAAATATCAATGTCATTATTAGCAGTATGTTACTAAAAACTGTTTAAGATTTGTTTGTCCTTTGGATGTATCCCATTATTGAATGTACTATCAGATTGCTGTGCTACTTAAAATAATTCCTCTTTGCATAAGTAAACTGCCAACTCAGTATTACACTTAAGTGCATTTATTTCATTTTGTTTTTATTTTTAGGGAATTGCCTTTTTAATTTGTTTTTTTTTTTAATTGAGATTTTTACATACTATACAACTATCCAAAGAGCCAAAGTGTACAATCAGTTGCCCATGGTACCATCATACAGCTGTGCATCCATCACCGCAATTAATTTTTTTTTTCAATTTTTAGAACATTTTCATTACTCCAAAAAATAAAGACAAAAAAAGAAACTCAAATCCTCCCATACCCTTAACCACCCCCCTCCTTTATTGATTCATAGTTTTGATATAGTACATTTGTTACTGTTGATGAAGAATGTTAAAATACTACTAACTGTAGTATATAGTTTGCAATAAGTATATATTTTTTTCCGTATGCCCCTCTAGTTATAGTGTCATACCTTTGTTCTAGCTTATGAGAGGGATTTCTTACATTTGTACAGTTAATCACAGACATTGTCCACCACAAGATTCACTTTTTTACATTCCCATCTTTTAACCTTCAGCTTTTCTTCTGGTGACATATGTGACTCTGAGCTTACCCTTTCTACCAGCTTCACACACCATTCAGCATTGTTAGTTATTCTCACAACGTGCTACCATCACCTCTGTCCATTTTGAAATGTTTAAGTTCACCCTAGTTGAACATTCTCATAATAAGCAATTGCTCCCCATTCTTTAGCTTTGTTCTCTATCCTGGTAACTTACATTTCATGTCTGTGAGTTTACATATTATAATTAGTTCATGTCAGTGAGACTCTGCAATATTTGTCCTTATGTGTCTGTCTTATTTCACACAATATAGTGCCCTCAAGGTTTCTTCATCAACCCATTTTTTTTGAGGATGGTTTTGTTCGTGTACCATACATTCCATCCTAAGTAGACAATCGTTGGTTCCCTGTATAGTCACATATTTATGTATTCAGCACCATCACTACTGTCTATATAAGGACATCTTCATTTCTTTCACAAAAAAAGGAGGAAGAGTCAGGTAGAGAGACAAAAGAAAAAGAAAAGAGAGAGAGATAGAAATAAAAAAACATGACAGCTAGAAAGCAACGGAAGGAAAGATAGCATTAAACTAAAGTCGCATAAAGAGTCAGACAACATCACCAATGCCAGGAGTCCCATACCCTTCTCCTATACCACCCCGCCATATGCATTTAGCTTTGGTATATTGCCTTTGTTATATTAAAGGAAGCATAATACAATGTTTTGTTAATTATAGTCTCCAGTTTGCATTGATTGCATTTTTACCCTAATCCCACCCTGTTTTAACACCTTGCAATGTTGACATCATTTGTTCTGCCTCATGTAAAAACATATTTGTACCTTTTATTACAATCGTTGAGCACCCTAGGTTTCACTGAGTTATACAGTCCCAATCTTTTATCTTTCATCTTTCGTTCTGGTGTCCCACATGGTCCTAACCTTCCTCTTTCAACCATACTCACAGTCATCTTTGTTCAGTGTACTTACATTGCTGTGCTACTATCTCCCAAAATTGTGTTCCAAACCTCTCACTCCTGTCTTTTCCTTTCTGTCTGCAGTGCTTCCTTTAGTGTTTCCTGTAGAGCAGGTATCTTGTTCACAAACTCTGTCATTGTCTCTTCGTCAGAGAATATTTTAAGCTCTCCCTCATATTTGAAGGACAGTTTTGCCAGATATAGGATTCTTGGTTGGTGGTTTTTCTCTTTCAGTATCTTAAATATATCACTCCACTTCCTTCTTGCGTCCATGGTTTCTATTGAGAAATCCACACATAGTCTTATCAAGCTTCCTTTGTATGTGATGGATCGCTTTTCTCTTGCTGCTTTCAGAATTCTCTCTTTATCTTTGATGTTTGATAATCTGATTATTAAATGTCTTGGCGTAGGCCTATTCAGATCTATTCTGTTTGGGGGTACACTGTGCTTCTTGGATCTGTAATTTTATGTCTTTCATAAGAGAGGGGAAATTTTTGTTGATTATTTCCTCTATTATTGCTTCTGCCCTTTTCCCTTCTCTTTTCCTTCTGGGACACCAATGACATGTACATGCCTGCGTTTCATTTTGTCCTTAAGTTCCCAGAGACGTTGCTCATATTTTTCCATTCTTTTCTCTATCTGTTCTTTTGTGTGTAGGCTTTCAGGTGCATTGTCCTCCAGTTCCTGAGTGTTTTCTTCTGCCTCTTGAGATCTGCTGTTGTATGCTTCCATTGTATCTTTCATCTCTTGTGTTTTGCCTTTCATTTTCGTAGATTCTGCCAGTTGTTTTTTCGAACTTTGGATTTCTGTCTTATGTATGCCCAGTGTTTTCATTATATGCTTCATCTCTTTTGCCATATCTTCCCTGAACTTTTTGAATTGATTTAGTATTAGTTGTTTAAATTTCTGTATCTCAGTTGAAGTGTAAGTTTGTTCCTTTGACTGGGCCATAACTTCATTTGTCTTAGTGTAGGTTGCAGTTTTCTGTTGTATAGGCATCTGATTTCCTTGGTTACCCCAATCAGGTTTTCCAAGACCAGAATGGGCTCAAGTCTCAGAAGGAGGCATTAATATCATGTCTCCCTAAGGGTGTGTCTTAGAAGATTGGTACACCCTGTGAGGCCTCAAGTCACTGTGCTTTTCCTCCCAGCAGGTGGCGCCTGTCAGCCCATAGTTCCAGACTGGTATAAGGAGTTGTGGCCTGTGGCTGATTTCCCCCAGGCTCTAGGGTTTGGTTCTGAATGGAAGGCGGGTAGTAGAGCTTGGCACCACCTTCTTCCTCTTAGGGAAAATATACCCCCTAGGGAGAGTCATTTACATTTGAATGGTTTCTCTGCCTGTGCTATCTCCACCCTTGTCTGGGTCAGAGTGCTGGGAACTGAAAATGGCTGAGACTTTCTCAACTGAGCCAAAAAAGGGACAGAAAGCCCCCTTCAGGGCCTGTCTGCAGCCACCCTCTGGCTCTCCAAGGACAGTCGTCACCAAAATCCTCTGTCTCATTGTTGGGGATTCGAGTCTTCTATTGAGCAGTCCACGTTTGTTAATTAAAACCCCATTTGCAGCTCAGTTGAGTTATATTCACTTGATCGGAGAGTGCTGCTCTCTAGCACTGGGAGGCTTTGCAGTTCAGGCCATGGTGGGAGGGGGCTCCCGGCTTGGATCTGCAGATTTTACTTACAGATTTTATGCTGCGATCTCAGGCATTCCTTCAATTCAGGTTGGTGTATGATGAGTGGAGAGTCGTGTTTGTCCCCCCACGCTTATTCCAGATTATTTACTACTTGTTCCTGGATGTTTATTAGTTGTTCCAGGGGGCAAACTAGCTTCCACTCCTCTCTATGCCGCCATCTTCTTCTGTCTCCCTAATTTAATTTTTAAAAATTAATTGTATGGGATATTTACGTGTTCCAGAGTCAAATACATAAAAGAAGGTAAAGTAAAAAAGAAATCTGGCTTTGATCCTTGTTCCTTGTACTGTTTCTTCTGTATTCTTACATATAGTCATTTCAAAAAAGATTTTGGTTTATCCACCCACTTAAAACTATATAAGCATATTTATATTCATATCACCGTCTTTCTAGATTAGGGATAAATATACTTGACACTATTTCGCATAACACATTTTCATTTAACAAGTCTCCTGAGGATTACTAAGGAGCAATACAGAAATAGACTTTGTTCCATTTTACAGCTGCATAGTACTCTGTGATATGGATATACTATAGTTTAATCAAGCAGTTCCTTGTTGAGGGATATTTGATTGTTTTCAGGCTTTTGCTATTCAAATGGTGCTGCAGTCAATACTTTAGGTGTAATTTTTTTGTTATTTTGGTTATTGTTTTTTTTGGCTAATGTATCTTAAGATTGGAATCCTAGAGGGGAGATTGTTGGGTCAAAGGGTAAATGTAGTTGTGATTTTCCTTGATATTGCACATTCCCCTCCGTAGGGATTGTACTATTTTGCATTCCTGCCAGTAATGTATAGAGGGTGTCTTATTTCCTCATGCCTTATAGATTTTTGCCAATCTGATGGATGAAGAATAGTATCTCAGTATAGTTTTAATTTGCATATCTCTTATTATAAATGTGGTTGAACATCATTCCATTTGTTTAAGACCCTTTGCATTTCTTTTTCTGTGGATGTTTCATGTTTCTTATCCATTTTTCTTTAGGGTTATTTGCCAGTGTCTTCTCTATCTTTAGAATATTTATATATTAGAAATATTAACCTTTATTCTTTCCTAGCTTATCATTTGTCTTTTTACTTCACTGATGTTCTTTTTTCCCCATACAAAAATTGTTTATTTTTATGTGGTCAGATTTATCAATTTTTCTTCTTATTCTGACGTTTGTGACTTAGGTTTTAAAAGACACATTTGCTGTGTTGGGAAAAGACCATGGTCTGGGTTGAAGGGTAGAGGAAGGGCAGAAACAGGAAAACTTGTTTGAAGGTGGCAATAATCCAGCCTTCGAAGCTGTAGAGGTGTCTGATACCTTTTGAAGGATCTTTTGATGGATAGGATATAAGTTGTGAGAGAAGAAGAAGAGTCAGTATGACTCCCACGTTTTTGGCCTGAGGATTGAGTTGTCATTAACTGAGAAGGAGAAGATTGTTGGAGGAGCAGGTTTGGAGGAAAATAAAGAGTTTGGTTTTGGACATGTAAAATTTCAGATACCTATTGGACATCAAGTGGAACTGCAAATAGAAAGTTCGATATGTGAGACTTATTTAAGGGAGTGTTTTGGGCTAGAAGTAATCATTTGGCATTCATCAGTACGTAGAAGATACTTAGGTTTTATGTTTTTATTTATTTACTTTGAGGTATCCCTTACGTAGAGTGAAATGTACAAATATTAAATGTACAGTTTGATGACTTTTGACAAACATACATGTGTAACTAGCATCCCATTCAAGATCTAGAGCATTTCTATCACACCAGAAAGTTCCTTTGTGCCCTTTTCTAGTTCATCTACTCCCTAGAGGCAACCACTGTTCTGATTTACATCACCACAATTTGGTTTCAAGCTGTTGTAGTTGGTAAAATTTATCTATGTAGATATAAAAACCGGAGGCTAGATGAGATCACCATGGTTGTGCATACAGATAGAGCAAAGAGGAAGTCCAAGAACTGAAGCTTGGGGAGCACCAGGGTTTTGAGGTTTGGGAAATGAGGAGGAACTAACAAGGGTACTGTGAAAGAATACCCTGAGATAAAATGAGAACCAGATAGAGTGGAGTCCTGGAAACCAAGTGAAAGAAAAGTTTGAAAAAGGAGAGAGTGATGTACTGTGTCAAATGGTGCTGAGAGGTTTTGTAATGAGAATTAAAATTGATCACTGAATTTAGCAACCAGGGGATTATGATGAAAGCTGCTTTGGTTTAGTGGTGGGGCCTGGATGTTTCATTGGAGTGGGTTTGAGTGAATAGAGGAGAGGAATTGGACATGAAGAACATGGAAAACTTGAGCAGAAAAATAGGGTAGTAACTAGAAGGGAATATGGGATTAAAGGAGAATGTATATGTATATATATTTTTAATGGGCAAAATTTCAGCATCTTTGTGTGCTGATATGACTAATCTAGTAGAAAGACAAACTGAAAATGGAAGAATGATGGGAGAGAATTACTTGAGTGATGTCCTTGAATTGGCAGATGGGGATGATATCTAGTGCACAAGTGAAGGTATGAACCTTAGGAGGGAAGGTAAGTAGATGTGCAGGTGAGAGTATGCAGAAATTGCTTCTGTTTCTTTTTGACATAGGAAGCAAAGTCATTAGCTAAAAGTGAAGAGGAGAGGGAGCATGAGGTTTGAGGAGAGAGGTCCAGGTGTGCCTGTGGCAATTGTGTAACCTTGGACAAGTTATCTACCTTTACTACACTTCAGTTTCTTCCTCTATTAATAAACAAGGGAATGGTAGTAACCTGTCTCTTAGGATCGTTATGAGGACAAGGTGAGAAAATAGGTAGCATTGTTCCTAGCCCATAGTAGGTATTTAATAAGGATCATCCCTTTCCCAGGTGCAGCAACAAAATTGTTAATAGGTTACAGGTAGAGAAGGACCCCACTATTTAAAACATCACTTTAATCTAACAGTAATCTAAAACTTTTTCAAATGAGCATTTAAAAGCTGTTGGTTACTGTGCTTATATATTCAGAATCTGGAATTGGGTAGTCAAGTGGCACATTTTTAAAAAGAATTAGATCATTTTCTCTTGGTTTGCTACTTAAATCAAAAAAGGACTCATTTAATAAGCCTCACCAGTCTGTAAAAAAATTAATTATAGTTACTTTATTTTTTTAAGTTCTAAGTGGCAATTTCAGAGTTCTGTTTGAACTTCCTTGGTTCCATTTGGCTATGCTCAAGCATGGGGTGGAGTTGAACTTTTTCACTGAAGATGTTAAGAATTCAGGTTTATTTATTTTAAAAGTTTAAGTATGGAAATTTTCTAATTTTCACAAAAATAAGCAAAAGTATTATAAACTTCAGTGTACTTATCTAGCTACTTCCTAAACTGATATTCAGATTGTCTTAGAGAATTAAATGGTCTTTGAGAAGATATGGAACTTATTTTGATTTATTAATGAATAAGAGTGAATAAAAGCTGAAGATTCTGATTTAATAATAGTTTAATCTGAATTCCTTTAATCATTATTCACCCGTTCATTCATGCAACAAAAATTTTTTGAGGGTCTACTTTGTTCATTACGCTAAAAGCCCTGGCTGGGTACAAATCCTAGCTTTGCTACTTATCAGCTGTATGGCCTAGGGCTGATGAACTTCCAATACTACACTGATAAAAATGAGATAATGCTAATATTTACCTCTCAAAGTGGTTATGAGAATTGAATGAAATAAGACATGTAACATTTTAGCATAATGTGAGTTACTGGCTTGCTCAACAAATGTTAGTTACTATTATTATAAATACCTTGTCTCTTTTTCCTTCTCATCATCTTTGTCATCCAGATTTTGTGGTAGGTGCCATTGGGGAATATGAGAGGATTAAGATGCAGATACTGATGTTGAAGAACTAGAATTCCAAAATCATATATTAGAGCTGGGAGAGATTTTTGAGATTGTCTAGCTTGACAGGCCCAGGGAGATTTAGTGAATTGTCTAGTATCACACAGCTATTAGTGGCAAAGCTGGACTGAAGCTAGTAGTAACCTGTCCCTTCTTAGGGAATGGCTGATCTGTTGGTTTGTGTGCCTCTCCCCTCCCATCACCCCAAACCCCTTTAAGCCCTAGTCCTTTTAAACTGACAATCTTGGCCTACTTGTTTTTCAGTGCATAAACATTGAAATACATGTCAGGCTTTCTGCATGCATCAGACCTGAACGTGTCCCTGGTCACTCCTTCCTTAAGGCTTCAAGGAAGATTTTTTAGGAAAGGTAGATAAGCTGTCTCTTGTATAATCACAAAGGTGTTTTTATCTTCCTTCTGAATCACAGCCCAGGAGTTAAAGTCACTGTTTGAAAAAAAGTCCCTAAAAGAAAAACCTCCGAGTTCTGGAAAGCAGTCAATATTATCTGTACGCCTGGAGCAGTGCCCTCTGCAGCTGAATAACCCCTTTAACGAGTATTCCAAATTTGATGGCAAGGTAAGTAAAAATGAAACCTTGTCTCTTTAAGTAATAAAACCTCAATTGAGCAGAGTTGTTGTTGGTATTATTATAATAATTATTATTATTATATTTAGAGTTTCAAAAGTAATTATTTAGAGTATCACTCCCCTATTCTCAGGCTGAAGATGTGGAAGCGTATGAATTTGGGCTCAGTGTTTCCACTGTAATGTATTTGGAAAGATTAAAATGAAAACAAAGTCCTAATATATAAACACACACACACACACACACACAAACAAACACACACACCTTCCCATGCATTTTTTTCTCCCCTATTTATTTCCTAAGTGTATTTGAGAGTTTTAGTTGGTTGGGTTATGATTAGTCAAAGTTTGATTATGGTAGGAAAGCCTTGAATGTGACTTTGGGAGGCAGTCCACGTGGTCGTGTCTGATTCTTTATTGTAACTGAAGAAATTGTTGAGGTTTGAGTTTCATTTTAGAATTCTAGGCCATTGCTTTACTTTTCAGTATTTCTTTGTAGAGAATCTGTTTGATACTTGCTGTGTGTGATTATTTTTTGCCATTTGTTCTAACAATATGATGACATAAAAATAATCATTAGGAAAATGATTATTATTTCAGGTGGAGCATAGTTCTCTTTGAAGCCTCCATTCACTGCCTTTTTGCTTCTTGGTGCTGAGCTGAGCGGAGCTGAGCTCCTCTTTCAGGAGACAGTAGCAGTTGATTTTTATATTTATTGCTATTATGTTTGCTGCCTAGCAGTGGTGTAAGGGTACTTAGTGATAGATTGTTTCCTGTTGAGTGGTGTACAATTTGTCTTATTTCAACACCATTGCAGTTAATAAACATACAGATCTTTGCTTATGTTTGCCTTTTTCGTATTCACCTGCTGGTTCTGTCAGTTGTTGTCTTTGAGCAGGGAGATGTTTTTTCTTCAAAATGCTTTTTATCTCATACCACTCAGCATATTTCCATGGGTTTAAGTATGCATATATGACCATCGGCATGTGAGATTATTGGTATTTGTAGGAAAGAAGAGCAAGAACTAGAAACAAAATGCATAAATAACATAAAGATCCTAATGTGCTCAGGGTTTTCTTCCAAGAAACATATGAAAGCACTTTTTGTAAACTGTAGATTATACTGATGTAAAGCTTCTCTGTGTATCCTACTCTATGTATTTGTTCTTCTTCCATTTCTTCTTGTGGAATTTAGCAAAGAGAAAGAAGTCTCCACCTAAGGGACTGGATTGTCAGCCTCTGGAAAATGGCGATTTGGGCTGCAAAGCATTTTTTTCACATGCTGTAATTGAGTCATTTAAATTTGTGAGACGTTATCATGATTAGGTAACATGGCTGGAATTTATTTGCTTCTATTACCTGATACCATCTCATTGTTTGAGGATATAATTGCTGGAATAATTAATATATGATAGTACTTTGATACTATTTTTAAAAATATTATATTTTAAAATGTTTTAAAAAATATTATATTTTAGAATTCTCATTATAGCATTAGACTCTATTATAAATTATTTAGATTTAAATTTGTCAGAAGGTTGTGAACTCTGCTTAGTATATAACTTCTGAAGTTCCAGGGAGAAATTTAAAAAATTAAAGGAGCCATTTCCTCAGTCACAAAGGAATTATTTTTGTTAGATGTGCCTTTAAATTAAGACAGTGCTTTTGTCATATCAAGAATACTTGTAATCAGCAAAGGACGTGAACATAGGGCAGTCATCATTACACATTGATTAAGAAAGATTTACATATTGATATCGATAAGTCTGTTTTATGTGATAGTATTTTATTATTACCCTACATATTATAATTGCTAAAATACAATTAAACCCTTGTTCTCATCTGTTATTTAATATTAATGCATTTGGCAGATATGTAATGAAAGTGGCTAATATTTGGAGGATATTGTACTGTACATATTAAATTAGTCTTTATCTTTGTGAAATGCATCAATATGATAGTAAATGACATCTCAGTGATTAATAGAGAATTATACTTGAGTCAAGCCTTTTTGTAACCTAGAAATTAAAATGACTATTCAAATAACATCTCAAAATGATCAAATTAGCATTTCGTGATTGCATAATAATGGGATTGTAGTAGTTATAACAGCACCATGGCTGCCTCTAGAGTTAAGATCATGACAACCCCTTGATAATAAAGCCTTTTCGGTGCGAGTCGACTTTAATGATTTCCAGATTGATTCTTCCTATAAATCATTTGACATTCAGCACTAAATTTTTGTTACTGTTGTAATTTAAAATTGTTTTATTTTTATTCAGATCATATTTAAGAAGTGAAATGTGTCCTGGTTTAATGATTCACCATCTTGTCATTGAACTCCATGCTTTTTGCCTCAAAAGAAAGGTTTTCCATGTATTTTAATAGTCCTATTTTTCTCCACGTCACCCCCCCACCCCCGCTTTGCAAAGGTTTCTTAAAGTGACTAAAATATGTACAGTTTTTTTTTTTTTTTCCTACAAATATTCACAGTGCTTTTCTTGGGAATGCTGCTTGCCTTATTTACATAATTAACTGAGTTGCTTAGGTCTCTTGGGCAAATGGTGCATAATTGGGGAGAGAAGGGGACAGGGAAGAGTTTGGGGTCTAATTAAATATGCTAAAAAACTACTTAATTATGTATTTCCTCAAGAGACTAACTGCTGTGAAATCCTCAAGATTAAAATAGCATTAGATTTGGAAAAAAGCGTTTTGTTTTTTGTATGGCTTTACAATTACATTGTAGTTAAGCAAGCACATCTAGTGTTGCTTGTGCAAATTAGATTGTTGGTTTTCATGATTCTGAGGATAAACATCTCTTGGCTATGGTGCTAAATTAAAGCAAATATTTTCAAGTAATTTTTGGTTCCTGTACCTGGTTAATAATTGTTGGACGGCATAAAAATTGAGAAAGTCTATTCTTAAGTGTGTGCTTTATTGTAGTTTTGACAATTTTTGGGGGTCAGATTTATTATTATGTTTATATTATTTCTTCGGTAAATTGGTGATGCTATCTTTAACCTGTTTTAGATTAGTAGATTCTTAATAACTGTTTACTGATCATTTGAAAAAAGATTGCAATGTGATTTTAGGGAATACTTGGTTAGACAAGGCTAAACCAGGGTCAGCCAGTCTGCCTAATTTCTTTAGCATTGTTGAAAATGGAACAGCTGAATAGCTTCATTAACAAAACAAAACCTCTATTTTAGTGGCTGAAACAGTCAGAAAAGTTCTTGTGCCAGTTCTTCTGATTTCATTGTATATGGGAAATGTTTGTTGTGACCAGGCAGAATGAATCATTGAGTTGCTTTGAAGTGGGCTCTATTGATGGACATTGCTGATATTCAGCACTGATTTAAGAGTCTTGGAATATGTGTGTATTTTCCTGCCTTGGTCCTCCACTTGTCACCTTTCAAAGAGAACATGTTTTAAGAAGCAAATCTAATCCTTTCTATTCCATGCCTTATCACTTATTTGAGAAGCTTTTGTAACTTAAAGCTTACAAAACATAAGCTTTGTAACTTAAAGCTTACAGTGAACTTTTATTCTGGTTAAACTGAGTTTGCAAATATCATCATCATCAGTAGACCATCAGAAGTTTAAATACTCATTTCCTGTCAATATAGTTACCTACAAAGACATGGTACTGATTATCAGTAGTGTTACCTCGGTAAGTTTTTTCTCCTTTCTGAGCCTCATTTTCTTTACTTATGAAAGGAAAAAGAGAGTTCCTTCCACACAAGGCTGATGAGATGAGCAAATAGGATAATGCTAGGATAAAGCACCTATGACAATAAGAGGCAGTATAATTTAGTTTCCAAGTGGACCTATTCTGTAATAAGAACGGAGTTTGAATCCTGGCTGCACATTACAGTGTGATTTCAGATAAATTGCTTAAGCTAACAAAGCTCCATGTCCTCATCTATGGAATGAGATTATGATAGTGTATTTGTATTTATCTAATGAGGGTTAAATGGGGTAAGGCCTAAAACAGCATGGCATGTAGCACATTGGAAACACTCAACAAATAAATCGTCACCTCACTTCTGCCTCTCTCTTCTGTGTATTTCATTAGAGGGTAGAGTGAAAAGAAATGTGTTCTTAAAATCAGAACTTAGAATATCATCATTAAACAAGATGTGCTGTGAGCTAGATGAAGGTGGCCTGTATGTTGAAGTCCAGGGAGTCTAATAGGGTTTTGGTCCTCAACTTCAAACAGGAAGATCAAGACAAGTAACTACTTCTTTTTGCCCCAGTGATGTATAGCTGTTACACATCAGGTGAGAAGATAATTCAATATTAGCAATTGCTTGTCAATTTGCTAAATTTAAACATCTTACATATTTGATTTAGCTGAATTCTATTCTTGAAATGTAAAGGGAATGTTTACTTTGGCATATATTTTAAAAAGCTGAACCAGGGCTGGTTCATATAGACAACTGTGACTTTGATTGTGATAACTTGTTAGAAAGTAACCATTTCTCTGTTAGAAACTGTTTTAACAGGGAAGCTGCAGAGAGCATGGGGGAAGGGATAATTCATGAGTGCTAATTGCTTGGCTGTTAATTTTCATAAGTGTTGATAGAAGCAGTTCCTTAAATTAAACTTTGTTTAAAATGTATCAGGGGAAATATTCCACAATGTTGAGCCTGAAGTGAAAATTAATATGAATGCTGTGGCAATTAACACATACTGGTTAATAGCTTTTAGCAGCATTTTGGGATGATAGTCCTTAAATACATTTTTGCATGCTGCTCTTGTTTCAGCATTGTTCCAGTCTATGTCTGGATAATTATGAACAAATGTTTTCTACAGTCATTGACATTAAATAGCGTCCTTCGAAGAAAGTCACTTAAAACTTTGCGGAAAAGAATGAAACCACTGAGAAATGTTGCAAAACTCAGAAAAGGTCAGCACATTGAAATCGTGTAAATAAACTTGCCCATAGAGGAAAATGCTCCTCATTTGAACTTAGAATATTTGCTATTATCATGGGAATGGTCCCTTCTAATACGTTAAGCTGCTTTGGCTTCAGGGTCTCTTTCCAAAAAATTGTTTCCTGGGCTGTTTAGTGTGGCTGTGTTTCTTGATATCAGCTTTTGCTTATTGCTGTCTGAGCTGAGGCAGTGGTCTTGAACCTAAGAGCCTTCTGGCCTTTGGGTTTCCCAACCTTTCCCCTCCAACTGGCCTCCAACCCCCCCACCCTCACCCCTTTTCCCCCAGGAGGTGGCTGAGAATGAAGTTGGCAGCATAATATTCTCTTTCCCTTTCGAAAAGCATGCTCCTGGGGTTCTCTTGCTTAATGCCCATTAAGAGACAAATCCAGGGTGACTGTATTTTAAATGAGAGCTATTTTGCTTCACACTTTCATTTTATATACTTCTTTTAATAAAGGAGGGTAAAGTCCCAACATCATTTTACTAGTTATTCTCTTGGATACTTATCTCTGTGATGCTATTTTGCTAGTCTTCCTTTCATTGGTCAGTTTTCATTGGTCTATTTCTAAAAGAAGATATTAGATATTAACTACCTTTCTATGGATTACAGTATACTAATAGAAGAATCTTGCTTTTATTGTATTAATGCTCTCTCCTGTTGCTTGTCATTATGCTTACAATTCCAAGGACTTTCAACAAAAAAAGTAGTGTTTTTAGCATCTTACTCTGAAGTTAAATACTCTAGGCTGTGTTCTTACTTGTTCCACTTTGAGCTTGCTTTACTTTGAACTCTCTCCCTCTGGACCTCATTTCTGCAGTTTGTTCTGAACCCTGCCAATCTGTTTGGCCTCCTCTGGTTGTGGAGCCGTCTTCTAAAATCCCCATCAGAGGTAGGACTCACCATTGGCTTAAGGATTTTCAAAGGAAGGTAGAATTTTTTAGTGGAAAGAACATGTTTGTCAGGCTTAGGTTAGGATCCTAACTTTATATTTCCTTGCTGTGTGACTTTGGGCAAATCGAAGTTGCCTCTTTGAACCTGTTTTCTTATCTATAAAAAGAGATTAATGACCCCTACCTTAAAATATTGTGAGGATTTAATGAAAATGGGAGATGCATAAAAAAGTGCCTGGCACATTGCCAGTGCTGAATTTCTTTTTCTTTTACCACTTTGTCATTCATTTATTCAGTATTTATTGAGGGCCAATTATGTACCAGTCACTGTTAAGTAAGCACTGGATACATTGGTGAGCAGAAACATATCTGGTTTCTGACTACATGGAATCTATTCTCTTTGTGGGAAGATAGATTTTACGTAAATCGCCAAAATAATTGTAAAATTTCAGTCAGCGCTAATTAATTACCAAGTTCTAGGAGAAGTACTTGATGCTTTGAAGTCATTAATATAAGGGGATTTGACCTAGTTTGGGAGGGTCAGGAATGGTGTCCCTGAAAAAGTGACTCAACCTGAGAGGTGAAGGATGAGTAAGAACTAAATAGGTGAAGTAGGAGAGGAAAGGATGAATAGAGGGTCTGAGACAAGGGGAAACTTGACAGTTTTGAGGAATTGAAAGAAGGCTATGTGACTGGAGCCTCAAGGATGAGGTAGATTGTGGTGCAAGGTGAAGCTGAAGGGATAGAACCAGGTATGACTTGTAGAAGTATGCTCTTTAACCTAAGAGCATTGCTTGTTTGGTTTGTATTGGGGAAATCTGAGGCAGTGGTCTCTGAGATGGTTGTGGACTGGGAACTAGAGTCTGTTCTTTGTTCTCACTTCAGAGACAGCTTTGGAACTCTGGCTAAGGAACCACCTCTGGTCTTCATTCACTTCTGTGAAATAAACTGGGCTGTACTCTCAGATGCCCAACCCGATTCACCAGGCTGTTAAGATAAAAAAATGAGATGGTAATTTTAAATGAGGTGTGTCATTTAAGAAAATATATTGATTGTAATTCTTGGAGATTAGGAGACTAAAAGGTAAAACATAGACATATTTTTGATATAACAAGATTACTGTTGTAACACCACCCTCTCCTTAGCTAAGTAATTACTAGATAAGCAGATGAAATCTGGTTGGAATGAGTATCAAGCACCAAGAAAAATTGAGAAGATGATCCTTGCAGGTGTGGTAGAGATTGGGGAAGGTGGGATTTTAAACTCAGTTTCCTCATCCTGCCCAGTGTAATTTGCAGCAGAGAGATTTTCTTGTCCCTCGAAGTACTAGACCCTGATTTTACTATCCTGAAAACAACTATCCAGAGAAATCAGGTGACAGTTCAGAATTGCCCAGCTGGGCCTAGACTTCCAGGTGCTCAATTCTCAGAGATGTTCATTTTCTTTCTTAATGACATTCATATTCACAAAACGGAAGCTTGTGTTCCAGGACAGGAGGCCATGTGGTAGAAAGGACACAGACTTGGAATCGTAAGACGTGTGTTAGCCCTGGCCATGCCACCTTTTCTCTGAAGTTTGAGACAAGTTATCTCCCATCTTTGAGCCTTGGTTTCTCCATGTTTGGAATGAGGAACTTGGCTTAGGTGACCTCTTGGATTCTTT